>NW_028270181.1:9278918-9445486 GCF_037043375.1 Chiloscyllium plagiosum | reverse complement strand
TTTCCCTGTTTTTAAACTCCATCTTGCTGCACCTGCATGCTAACTTCCTGTTGGGCTCAAAAAAAAACTGCAGATGCTGGAATCCAAAGTAGGCTGGCTGGAGGCTGGAGGAACACAGCAGGTCGGGCAGCATCAGGAGGTGGAGAAGTCCAAGTTTCAGGTGTAACCCACATTGCAGCCCTGAAGAAGGGTTACCGCCGAAATATCGACCAACCCCCCCCCCCCCACCTCCTCATACTGCCCGCTTGCTGTGTTCTTCCAGCCTCCCGCCTGTCAACTTTCTCTTGGGATCATTCCAACTGATCTCCAGCAGTTTCCTACACCTTCCCTAGTCAGACTCCAGCTTGAACCGTATCCACTCTGCTGCTTGACTAACTGGATCTGTTTGCATTTCATGACAGGGAGTTCCACAACCCAGACTACGTGGCTGCTTTCTAACTCCTGAGCCGTCCTGACCGTCCTCCTGTATCTGTAATATTTTCTGTACGCTACGATGTTTCCAGTGTGGTTTATGAAATTAGGAGGGGCATAGATAAGGTGAATAGCCAAGGTCTTTTTCCTCGGGTGGCGAAGTCCAGAACTAGAGGGCATAGGTTTAAGGTGGGAGGGGAGAGTTTTAAAAGGGACCTGAGGGGGAACTTTTCCCACACAGAGAGTGGTTTATATGTGGAACAAATTTAGTTAAAGAAGGGTTATACCCGAAATGTTGACTTCTCCAGCTCCTGATCCTGGCTGGTTTGTTGATTTCTTCCAGCTTCCTGCTTGTCTTCCTTGTATGTAGAGTGAGTTGCCAGAGGAAGTGGTCGAGGCCATTTCAATTACAACATTTAAAAGACATTTGGACATATACATTGTTATGGGCCAAACGCAGGTAAATAACACTAGCTTAGTTTAGGAAACCTGGTCGGCACGGAGGAGTTGGACTGAAGGGTCTGTTTCCGTGCTGTGTTACTCTATGACTCTAAACCAACTCCTTGAAAGCCCCTCAAAGATGCAGCCTCAGCCCCCACCTCCAGTCCTCTGCTACTGTATCAGCCTCAAACCAACCACTTGGACAGAACGTGTGGTCATCCTCATCTCTTCACTCTTTGTCTCTCATTCATTTGTACTTGTGCCTCAGTGGAGTATCTGAGCCTGCTTTACTACGTAAAGGAATTATAGAAATGCAGCGTGGTTCATTCACTGCACTCGTCCAGGCACCATGGCTGGGTTAGTTTAGGTTCGGCAGCTCTTGGGGAATAGAGGTGGCCTTCCTCTCAGGGTCTGCCCATAACATCACAACAGGACTGCACAGTCATTCCAGACCGGACTGTACCACCACAGCACCTGGAGGACATATACTGTTAGAGGATGACACCCTTTTTGATGTAAGCATTTTCAGACTTGAGCTGCTTAGCTTTCATCCGACCTTGGTCCAATTCTTGAAAGAATGGACAGACATAAGGCACAGGAGAAGAATTAGGCCATTTGGCCCATCAAGCCTGCTCCACCATTCGAGCGTGGCTGTTAAGTTTCTCAGCCCGTTCTCCTGCCTTCCCATGACTCTGGATCCCCTCATTAATCAAAAACCTATCTTTGTCTTAAAGACACTCAGTGACTTTATCTCCTTAGCCCTCTGTAGCAATGAGTTCCCCAGGGTTCTCCTCAGGCTGGATAAATTCCTCCTTATCTCAGTTCTAAAGGGTTACCTTTCACTCTGAGGCTGTGACCTCGGGTCCTAGTATCTCCTACTCGTGGTAACATCTTCTCCATGTCCACTCTATCCAGTTCCCTCAGTATTCTGTACATTTCAATTAGATCCCCCCCCCCCCCCGCATCCTTATAAACTCCATCACATGCAGACCCAGAGTCCTCAATTGTTCCTCATTTGGTAAGCACTTCATCCCTGGGATCATTGTTGTAAACCTCCTTTGGACACTTTTCCAAAGTCAGCACATCCTTGGTTAGATATCGAGCCCAAAACTGCTCATGGTAAGCTGTTAAAGGTTCATGTTTTGGAAAGATTCTGTGAAGAACTGTCTGGAGTATGTGTCATCTGTCTGCATTTTCCCCCCACAGCTCCCCGAGGGAGAAGAGGCTGGAAAACCTTCTATGCTGTGTTAAAAGGAATGATCCTCTATTTACAAAAGGTTTGGTTGTTTTGTTTGCGCTTTGATGTTTTGGTTAAACGACGAATTGTAGTTGAACCACTCCACCCCCCCCCCGCCCACCCAACCAAGTGATGTAATAAAGCTCTACTCGCCTTGCTCCAGTCCCTATCTCACACTGTCTGGGGCTGAATTCGATCTGTTTTGTATCGCGTTGTTGTACTTGACACCAAAATGTGCTTCTGCGAATGTACCATAACTAAGACCTGACTCAGATAGTCTGCCCCCCCCCCAACTCGGATTATTTGCCCCCTGGCTTGGATTATCTGACCCCAACTCAGATTATCTGCCCCCGACTCAGAATATCTGCCCCGACTCAGGATATCTGCCCCCTTACTCGGAATATCTGCCCCCGACCCTGATTATCTGCCCCTGACTTGGGATATCTGTCCCCTGACTTGGATTATTTGCCTCCGACTCAGATTATTTGCCCCCTGGCTTGGATTATCTGCCCCCTGACGGGATATCTGCCCCCTGACCCTGATTATCTGCCCCCTGACCCTGATTATCTGCCCCCCTGACCCTGATTATCTGCCCCCCGACCCTGATTATCTGCCCCCCGACCCTGATTATCTGCCCCCGACCCTGATTATCTGCCCCCGACCCTGATTATCTGCCCCCGACCCTGATTATCTGCCCCCGACCCTGATTACCTGCTCCTGACCCTGATTATCTGCCCCCTGACTCTGATTATCTGCCCCTCCCGACTCAGGATATCTGTCCCCTGACTCGGATTATTTGCCCCCTGGCTTGGATTATCTGCCCCCTGACCCTGATTATCTGCCCCCTGACTCTGATTATATGCCCCCACGACTCAGGATATCTGTCCCCTGACTCGGATTATTTGCCCCCTGGCTTGGATTATCTGCCCCCTGACCCTGATTATCTGCCCCCTGACTCTGATTATCTGCCCCCCCCGACTCAGGATATCTGTCCCCTGACTCGGATTATTTGCCCCCTGGCTTGGGTTACCAGCTGCTGAAACCCGTATCCAGACCTCGTTGCCCCTTGATTTGATTGTGACGGAACACTCCCAGCCACGTGGTCCTGTGCCATTGTCTGTGATCCTGCACCAATCTGGTTACCCTGTGGGGCTCACTGATCTCACACTGTGTCTCAATCAAGCGTTAGTTTTTTTTCAATCCCATATTCCCCTTTATGTTTGTAATCTCACCCAACTCTCTCCTGGCCTTTTCAGTATCTCCATTTTAAATTATTCCACCATGCTGACCACATCGTCAATTGCTGTGGGACTAAATCCCCAACTAAATACCTTCAAGATACTCCCTACCTCTTTGACCAAGTTTTTATGGTCACTTATTCTGTGATCTCTTTACTAGACTTGATACCAGTGTACCTATCAATCACAGGAGAAAGTGAGGACTGCAGATGCTGGAGATCAGAGCTGAAAGCGTGTTGCTGGAAAAGCACAGCAGGTCAGGCAGCATCCAAGGAGCACAAGGGATGAACTCAGATTTCTCCAGTTTCCTCATTTCCCCTCCCCCCACCTTGTCTCAGTCGAACTCAGCACCACCTTCCTAACCTGCAATCTTCTTCCTGACCTCTTCCCCCCCCACCCCCTCTCCGGCCTATCACCCTCACCTTAACCTCCTTCCACCTATCGCATTTCCAACACCCCTCCTCCAAGTCCCTCCTCCCTACCTTTTATCTTAGCCTGCTGGGCACACTTTCCTCATTCCTGAAGAAGGGCTCATGCCCGAAACGTCGATCCCCCTGCTCCTTGGATGCTGCCTGACCTGCTGCGCTTTTCCAGCAACACGTTTTCAGCTTCCTATCAATTACAGTGTGATCTATTGCTTCATTACAGGCACAGTATAAGTGCATGTGGGAACCAGTGGTGGTGGGTGGTAATGTCATTGGACTAGTAACTGAGAAGCCCAGGCTGATGTTCTGGAGACATATGCGTTCAATTTCCATATTCACCAAAGATCTAAAATTCAAAAAGACAGTTTAGTGGCAACCATGCAGTGACCATTGTCAATTCATCCAGTTTACTAATGTCCTTCAGGGAAGGAAACTGCCAATCTTGCCTAGTCTGGCTTACATGTGACTCCAGACCCACAGCAATGTGGTTGACTCTTAACTGCCCTCTGAAAGAGCCTGGGAGTACACAGCAAACCAGGCAGCATCGGGACGTGGCGAAGTCAACGTTTCTAATGTAACCCTTCTTCAGACCCTGTAGAAGAGTTACACCTGAAACGTCACCTTCACCTCCTGATGCTGCCTGGCTTGCTGTGTTCTTCCAGCCTCCTGCTTGTCTACCTTGGATTCCAGTATCTGCAGTTTGTTTGGTCTCTAGCTGCCAAATTCAATTAGTGCTGTGATAGAGATGTACAGCACAGAAACAGACCCTTTGGTCCAACTCGTCCATCGACCAGATGTCCTAAATTAATCTAGTCCCATTTGCCAATATTTGGCTCATATCCCTCCAAAGCCTTCCTATTCATATACCCTTCCAGATGCCTTTTAAATGTTGTAATTGTACCAGCCTCCACCACTTCCTCTGGCAGTTCATTCCATACATGTACCACCTTCTGTGTGAAAAAGTTGCCCCTTAGATCCCTTTTAGATCTTTCCCCTCTCACCCTAAACCTATGCCCTCTAGTTCTGGACTCCTCCACCCCAGTGAAAAGACTTTGTCTATTTATCCTATCCATGCCCCTCATGATTTTATAAACCTCTATAAGGTCACCCCTCAGCCTCCGGCGCTCCAGGGAAAACAGCCCCAGCCTGTTCAGCTTCTCCCTATAACTCAAATCCTCCAACCCTAGCAACATCCTTGTAAATCTTTTCTGAACCCTTTCAAGTTTCACAACATCCGTCGTACAGGAGGGAGACCAGAATTGCACACAGTCTTCCAAAAGTGGCTTAACCAACGTTCCAGTCAGTGATGCCCACATCCTATGACTGAATTTTTTTTAAAGTTATGTTATTGCTGGCCCGAGACCAACAGTGAGGTACAGTTAGTCATAAGAAGTCTGAGCAATTCTCCCTCTTGCATTTTGCTGTGATTTAATCCTTTCCAGTCATTGGACATGGCTGAGATTGGGTATCCAAGGAGTGTGTTGGAGCGTGGGTGAACTGTGCCATGTTCTCCAAGGTATGTTCTTATTATGTGTCCCATTCCTAACTGGAAGGCTCAAGATGGAAGTGTACTCCTTTTAACACTTTGGTGGCCCTTCCTTCCATGTGGCAGATGTAGGTGTGGACTATCAACTGCAATTTTGCGTTCAAGTAGGTAAACCAGAGAGGTTCATCAGGAGTATTGGAGTCGATCATTTTGTTATTTGTGGATGGGGTTTTGAGGTCTGTGATTGGTTCTGGGTGAGCTCAATCACACGTTGGAAGAATTTTTAATTTGTACTCTGAGAATTCGGATCTGCCACAGTTTGTGTGGATGCGGCTGGTTTGCCAACAGACTTTGCAAAAGATCGAAACCAGGGATCTCCCGCTGTCAGGAATCTGGCACGAGGTGTCAAAAATATGCCGTTTTCCAAACTTCATCGGGGTTGAAGTAATGTTGTGGGAGGTGGAATGTGTGGGGCATCCCGATGGACCTGCGTGATTCCATGGGGTGGGGAGGGTTGCTGCTGAGGTCCCAGTGGATGGGGAGTCGTTTGTTTTCCTCAGTCTGCCAGGCTTCCCAAAGGGCTGTTGGATCATGGGAAATAGTGCAACTCCATGGGCAACAGAGTTGGCATTGACTGGAGATGAATAAACAGGAATATCGGGCACAGTAAAGTGCTTAGATTAAAATTGACCTTTGACACTCATTAATAGAAAGGGATAATTAGATGAATTCAAGGCTGATCGCAGCTGATCTGATTATGTTTTGAATTCCATGTTCTCATCCATCCCTGATAACCTTCGATTCTGTATCCAACAGAAACCTATGCACATCTTGCAAGCTAGACCTTGGAGTGTAGGAGCTGGGACATCATGTTGAGGTTGTACAGGACCTTAGTGAGGTCTCTGCTGGAGTACTGTGTGCAGTTCTGTTGTAAGAAGAGTATTATTAAACTGGAGAGGGTTCTGACAAGATTTACCAGGGTGTTGCCAGGAATGGAGGGTTTGAAATATAAAGATAGGCTGAATAAAACCGGGGCTTTTTTCACTGGAGCATAGGTGGTTGAGGGGTGACTTTATAGAGGTTTATAAAATCATTAGGGGCATAGATCAGGTGAATGACAAGGGTCTTTTCCCAAGGGTTGGGGAGTTCAAAACTAGGGGTCATATTTTTAAGGTGAGAGGAGAAAGATTTATAAAGGACATGAGGGCAACCTTTCAAGGAAGAGAGTGGTTTGTGTATGGAATGAACTGAGAGAGGAAATGATGGAAGCAGGTACAGTTACAACCTTTAAAAGACATTTGGATGAGTTCATGAACACAAAAGGCTGAAGGGATATGAGCCAATGCAGGCAGGTGGGACTCATTTAGTTTGGGACCATGGTCGACGTGGACTGGTTGGATCGAAGGTGCTGTAGGACTATGACTCTGCTGTAAAAATATTCAGTGGATCCCCTTTCCATCACTTTCTGAGGACAAGAGTTCCAAAGTTGCACAGCCCTCTGAGAGAATAAAAATCTCCTCATCCCTGTCCTAAAAGAATGACCACTGATTTGAAGATGTGGAGGTACCGGTTTTCGACTGAGGTGGAGAAAGTTAAAAATCTCACAACACCAGGTTATAGTCCAACAGGTTCATTTGAAAGTACAAGTGATTGGAGTACTACCTGACGAAGGAGCAGCCATCCAAAAGCTTATACTTCCAAGTAAACCAGTTGGACTATAACCTGGTGTTGTGTGATTTTCAACATTGTCTATAATTCTAAAACAGTGCCCGCTAGTCATGGATTGGCCTAGAAGAACAAACCTCCTTTTCCATGTTCCCCGTGTCTTGTAGCCATTTCTAACTAACCTGCTCAGAGATGTTACCACACACCTCTAGAGCAGGTGGGGCTTGAAACCCTGGCTCAGAGGTAGGAACACTGCCATTGCAATCAAGGCATCTTTGACTGTTCGGAATTCCTGCTAAATCAAGCCCAGCCTTTCCAAGCTAACGTTTTGAGTTTAGATGACTCTCCATCGGAGCTGTTGGGAAGTGTGGAGGATGGGGTGCAGTGCTGGGGGAGGAAGATGTTGATATTAAGTGAGAATGGCAGAACAGTGGTGTGTCTAACTGCCAGACTGGAAAGAGCAGAGAGTTCCACTCGGGTGGGGGTACATTTCGAGGTGAGGACTGTTCGAAGGAGAAGATTGTGCTCTTCACTGAAGACTCTGGGTTGTAAAGGACGTATTGATTAATTTCCTTGTCTTTTTGCTTGTAACAGGATGAGTACAAGTCCGACAGACAGCTGTCAGAAGATGACCTGAAGAATGCTATCAGCATCCATCACTCATTGGCGGTCCGGGCAGCTGACTACAGCAAGAAACCCAATGTCTTCTACCTGAAGACAGCCGATTGGAGAATATTCCTTCTCCAAGCTCCGTGAGTGGCTAGATTTTATAGGATCTGGTAGATCGCTGACCTGACTCTCCCACTAGGACAACTTAAATGTGCGGAGAACCAGTCATAGACAGTGAATCAATTCAGTGGGCAGTCACATGGACCTCAATTATCTTTTCCACTCTGTTTCTTTCCACCTTCTGTTAGAATGTGGTGGATGCTTGAGCGAGCAACTGAGATTACACACATTTGGGGAGTGAGTGGATGGGGTTGGACGTTGGGGTGGTGGTGGTGGTAAATAGGATTAGATTTTGGCTGGGGGTGTGAGTGTGATTTAAAGAGAGGGAGGAATGAGCAGATGGGTCAGGTAACTGGGCCGTGAGTGGGATTACTCTATTGGATGTGATCATGGTGCAGAAGTAGGCCATTCGGCCCATCGAGGCTGCACTGCCATTCACTGAGATCGCGGCTGATCAGGTGACCCTCGCCTTCACTTTTCTGCCTTTTCCCATCATCCTTGATTTCTTCACTGATTAAAAATCAATCTCAGCCTTCAATATAATTAATGACTCATGCTCTACAGCCCTCTGCGCTAAAGAATTCCACCTTCTGAGAGAGAAAATTCCTCCTCATCTGTGTCTTAAATGGGGGACTCCTTATTCTGAGGCCTTACCTCCTGATCCTAGAGTCCCCCACAAGTAGGAATAACCTTTCCACATATATCTTGAAAAACCCCTTAAGAAACTTGCATATTCAACAAGGTCACCTCTCGTTTTTCTATACTCCAATGAGTTCAGGCCTAACGTACTCAACCTCTCCTTATAAGAACGTCCTTGTAATGAGGGAGTGAGTGGGATGCAGCAAGATGCGATAGGGTTAGACTGGAGTGATGAGCTGAAAGGCCTGAGGTTTTGCTGTGTGTTTCTTGCTTGAGTGCCCATCTTGGAAACTGAATGCCTTTCCCTTTCAGAAACGCAGAGCTGATGCAATCCTGGATCACCCGCATAAACCTGGTGTCGGCCATGTTTTCTGCGCCACCCTTCCCAGCAGCCATTGGTTCCCAGAAGAGGTTCAGCCGTCCTCTGCTTCCCACCACACTGACCAGACTCTCCCTGGTGAGTGATCTGCTCCGAGTTGGACACGGAACTTAGGGATAAAAAATATCAGTGAGATATTAGCAGCAGGAAAAGGAGGTTAGTGCCACCACATGAGAGGAGATGGTGGCAGTGTTCCTGGACCAGTAATCCAAAGGCACAGTTAGCGTCCTGCGGATTGAGTTCAAATCCCACCATAGCAGCCAGTGGGGTTTAAATTGAATTAATTAACCTGGAATTGAGAGCTAATCTCAGTGACGATGGCCACGAAATAATCATTGAGTGTTTTAAAACCCCATCTAATTCACCAGTGTCCTTCAGGTAATGAAATCTGTCATATGTATCTGGTCAGACCTACAGGTGACTCCAGACCCTCAGCAATGACTTATAACTGCCCTCTGAAATGAGCTATCAAGCTTCTTAGGTCAGGGGACAGATCGGGATGGGTAGTAAATGCAGTCTTACATTTGTGCTCTTCAGGTATATCCCATGTCCCCAGAATTGTACCTTTCAAATCTTCAGAGCTAGCTATTTTTTAACCAAAATGTTCAGAGATGTTAGTGAAGCACGTGGAACTTGAACACTGTCAGTGCCAGCCATGGTCTCTTCTGAATACACTCGGGGATCCTGTTGTGAAATGACAATCTTGACTTTGATTCATGCCATGGGATAGCTCATTGTAGCAGTCTCTTATTAGCTAAACCAGTAACTGCTCAGTGTGAGTTGCATCACGTAGACCACCACCAATAACATACATTTATTAATATCCACCTTAAATATCTCCAACCTCCTGACTGAGGCACCTTTCACATCTTCAAGATATCCCAAAGCACTTTACAATTTTAGAAATGTAATCTTTGTCGTAACGTAGGAAACATAGCAGCAATGAGAAGTTATTTTGTTATTGTGAAGGTGATTGAGAGAATGGCCTGAACAGAGAGCTATATTGCTTTTCAGGATAATGTCATGGGACGTTTGGCATGCACCCGACAGACCGGGCAAGGCTTCCATTTAATGTTGCATCTAAAAGACAGCATCTCTGACAGTGCAGCATTCTCTATGCACTCCATGAGGAATAGGAACAGGAGTAAGCCATTAGGCCCTTCAAGTCTGCCATTCAATAGAATCACGGCTAATCCAACATTTCTCATGTCCACTTTCCATGTTCCCGTTTCCCTGACTAATCGAGAATCTATCTGTCTTAGCCTTAAATACACACAAAGACTCTGCCAACACAGCTCTCTGTGGCAAGTGTTACGACATGGGCTAAACCTTCCTGCTCAATTTAAAACAAGGAACACGAAAAGATTTATCCCGTGCAGTAATCTGTAAACATTGGAGTGGCCAAGAACTATGTAAAGTAAAAATTAACCACTTTATTTCTTAAAATGAAACAGAGAATAATTAACTAACCACTATTTACAATTTCTTCAAACTTACCTGTTACCTTCCCTTCTATAATACTAGTCCGATAAAGCTCGCAATGAAGATTTACAAAACAACACTTCTTATCTCAAAAGCAGACAGCTGGATGTTCTTGTCTTCGGATCTTACTGTGTCTTCTTTTCTCCTTGTTAGGAATTTCTGCATCACAGGTTACTGATTGAAAAGGTACTTTTAAGAGAGAGCGGTTTTGAAGCAGCCTGTTTACAGGCTGGGCCGTGGCAGTACTCCTCTCAACTGTTCAATTTCCCCAGTCTTATACTCCAGAAAATTGGATTGTGTCATTGGCTTTTAAGATTGTCAATATACTCAATTCAATCTTGATGGGAGTTTGATATGTTTTGGGTATAATTTAAACTGATTGGCTGAAATTCATATTTGTTTTTGTCTCAAAGCAACAGACCCAGTGTTACTTTGTTACCATTTTTGAGTATACTTGATGCTGGGTCCATTGGTTCTGCTGCTTTTAACTCTCTTAAAGGTATACACACATCTTCTTGACACAAGTAGTTCCAAAGACACTCAATACGCTGAGAGAAGAAATTACTCCTTATCTTTGTCTTAGACTGATTCAGCTTTATTCTGAGACTCTGCAATTAGGGGAATCAAGGTCGAGATTAGAGTGGTGCTGGAAAAGCACAGCAGGTCAGGCAGCATCCGAGGAGCAGGAAAATCGACGTTTCGGGCAAAAGCCCTTCATCAGGGGAATCAACCTCTTAGCATTTATCCTGTCAAACCCCTTCTGTATGTCTCAAAGAGATCATCTCTTATTTTTCCAAATTCCAGTGCACAGAGCCCGAACCGCTCTGTTGGAGTGTCAACTGAGACCATTTGTTCAAGTGACTGGAGTGGAAATTGAACCTGTCACCTGGGTGACACGGTGGCTCAGTGGTTAGCACTGCTGCCTCACAGTGCCAGGGACCTGGGTTCGATTCCACCCTCTGGCAACTGTCAGTGTGGAGTTTGCACATTCTCCCTGTGTCTGTGTGGGTTTCCTCCGGGTGCTCTGGTTTCCTCCCACAGTCCAAGGATGTGCAGGTTAGGTGCTAAATTGCTCATAGTGTTCAGGGATGCATAGGTTAGGTGCATTAATCAGGGGCAATGTAGGGCAGGAGAACAGGTCTCGGTGGGATACTCTGTGGAAGGTCGGTGTGGACTTGTTGAGCCAAATGGCCTGTTACCACACTGTAGGAATTCTATGAACTCTGAGGAAGAGTGCCAACCACTGATCCACAGCTGACACTAGTTGGTTCTGGTAGTGTAATAGCACTCTCTGGTGGCTGGAAGAGGGTACAGCAGGAACATGTGAGTTTTAAGTTTTCTGACTAACTGGGAAGAAGCAGTTAGCCTAGTAGACGTGCATCTCAGTGCTAATTGTGCAATTGGATTCCTGCTCTGGCTGAGATACCTGCTAATGACGGTGGTCTTGATTGTGAAAGGTTTCTGTTTTACCAGAGCCATCATAGACATGAAGATTTACCAAAGCAGACTAGGGCCATGGCAGCTTTGACATATCACTTGGTGAGGGGGAGCGACAATCTAATTTTATTTTGTTTATTTTTGTAACTGTGAATTTCGAAGGAGGAGCAGATAAAGGCTCACGATACCCGACTCAAATCGATGACTGTGGATCTGACCGAGCATCGCTCATATCCTCCTGACAAGAAAGTTAAAGGCAAAGAGCTGGATGAATACAAACAGAAGGAAGAATACCTGGAATTTGAGGTAAGTGTAGAAACAATCCCACTGGGGAGACTAAGCTTGAGGGAGCCAGACTGACAATGAGGCTAGTAATCCAGAGACCTAGACTAAGACTCTGGGGCAAGGGTTCAAATCCCTGATGGAATTTACATTGATTAATTAATCTGAAGTTGAAAGCCAATTCCAGTAATAGTGATCATAACAGTTATTATCGATGCAATCACAGACAATGCTGGAGAAACTCTGCAGGTCTGGCAGCATCTGTGGAGAGAGAAACTGAGTTCGTGTTTGGAGTCTAGTTTGGTTCTTCTTCAGAGCTGATTTTGAGAACTGAACCATTCTAAAGGTGAGTGATACCAAACGTGAAACATAAACTCAGTTTTTCTCTATCCACAGATACTGCCAGACCTGTTGAGTTTCTCCAGCATTCTTAGAGCGGTACAGCACAGAAACAGACCCTTCGGTCCAACCAGTCTATGCCGAACATAATCCCAAACTAAGCTAGACCAGCCTTCCTACTCCTGGGCCATATCCTTCCAAACCTTTCCTGTACATGTAATTATCTAAGTATCTTTTAAACGTTGTAACTGGACTCGCGTCCACCACTTCCTTGCGAACCACCCTCTGTGTAAAACAATTTTGCCTTTCAAGTCTTTCTTAAATCTCTCTCCTCTCACCTTAAAAATATGCCCCCTAGTCTTGAAATACCCCATCCTAGGGAAAAGACACCTACCATTATTTCTGTCTATACCCTCATGATTGTATAAACCTCTATAATGTCTCCTCTCAACCTCCTACTCTTCTAAGTCTCAGCCTATCCAGCCTTTCTTTATAACTTAAACCTTCCATACCCGGCAACATCTTGGTAAATCTCTTCTGAATAATCTCCAGCTTAATAGTATCCTTGCTATAACTGGGCAACCAGAACTAGACACAGTAATCCAGAAGAGGCCTCATAAACGTTGTGTACACTGTTATCACGCGCATTTCGTCAGCGCAAATTGGCTACAATGTGAAATTTCTACTGAATTGGTGTAGTGGATTTTCTATGGCAATCGTCTACAGCGTGGTTTTCTATAGCGCGAGGTTACAGAGGAACACAACTCTTGCATTATACTAGAACATTCTGTACAACCTCAACATGACCTCCCAACTCCTTGTGTTTGTTTCAGATTTTCACTATCCTGATGTTTGGCTTTTCTCTAATGGTCACCAGTGGTTGTTTCAATGGCTATCTGGTTCATTAATACATGAATGGACAATTTGTGGTGAATAAAACTGACCACAGCAGCTAATGGGCATAGATTTATCTCACATGATTGTTCTTCACTCCTCTTTTGTTTGGTGTAAAAAGGTCCATGTGACAAATCTTTGTTTCAACCTACTCGGTCTAACCGGTCTTTGTCAGCTTTACTGAGTCTCCTCTCACCGATACTTCACCTGCCCCTCTTAATATATCCTCCTTTCCCTTTCGCCCCCACGTCTTTAATTTCCCCAACAGTGTGGAAACAGGCCCTCTGGCCCAATATGTCCACACCGACCCTCCGAAGACTAACCTATTCAGACTCATTTCCCTCTGACATATACCTAACACTACGGGCAATTTAGCATGGCCAATTCACCTGACCTGCACATCTTTGGACTGTGGGAGGAAACCGGAGCACCCGGAGGAAACCCACACAGACACGGGGAGAATGTGCAAACTGCACATAGACAGTCGCCCGAGGCTGGAATCAAGCCTGGGTCCCTGGCACTGTGAGGCAGTAGTGCTAACCACTGAGCCACCGTGCCACCCCCATGATTGAATGGCAGATCAGACTTGATGGGCTGATTAGCCTAATTTCTGCTCCCATGTCTTTACCTAACTTCCCCTTCAATTTGCTTATGCTACTTGTCTGAACTCAATCTTGCGCTGAATTCCACAGTGTGACCACTTTCTAGATCATGTAGTTATTTTTCAATTCACTAAGGATTTCTTGGTGACTGTCTTATCCTTTCTTGGTAAGGAAGGATTGAATAATGCTAAAAACAAAGGCATGTCGCTGAAGCTTTTCATCATAAATTCATCAGGACAGACACTTGAACTTGTAAGCTGGTCCATTTACATTTGTAAATAACAGTTCTCACACAGATTTACTTGAAATCACAAATCTTTTGGAGCACTGCTCCTTCATCAGGTGAAGTGGAGGGAGGTGCACAAGCACAGAATATATAGGTGGAGAGACAATGGCAAGATAATTCCAGTATCAACAGATAACTACAAATGTTGTGAATGGAGTGTCAACAGGCTGAGTAACAAGTCAGCATCCTTTTTCTCCTCAATAAATTGTCATGACTGTTGGAAATTTGGCATTCTTGCACATGTCCTGATGGTGTGAGATGAAAAACTTCAGCCACAACTCTCTCTTTTCAGCAGTATCTAATGGCCCCTGGTTTAGGAACACCACCATTTCAGACTGATGTCACCTTTATGCCTTTGATGGATGAGAAATGTTAAAGTTGTGCGCTTTCTTTCTGATAGAAAATGAGGTTCAGCACGTATGTCTCGCTGCTGCGTGCCAAGCTGAAATCAGGAACGGACGATCTGGACAAGTTTGAATCCGCCCTGTTCGACAACATTGAGAGTGAAGGGAATGGCTTGACAAAGTCCCACTCCAGCCCGTCCCTACACCAGGAGCCACCGGTCATGGCCATCCGAGTCAAACGCAACACATCGGAGCGCCGGAGTTACCGACACTCTGCCAACACTAAGCACAAGCTATAACCCTCTTGCTCAGTCAGGGTTTGCACTGAGACTAGCATGTTGTACGTTCAGTTACAACTTCTGACTGTAGTGTAGTGCCAGTGGTGGCTGCTTGTGTTGGTTGGCGCATGCGTAGTTCAGGGACTGGCTGGTGCATCAAATGGCTCCCTTTCCGAAAGACTGGATTTGCAGGGATTGATCCAGAGGGCACCAATACTGTTGTGGTGTGGTGGGCAGAGAGCCTGTTTACTAATTGCATCATTACAGGGCAGGACCATGGTTGCATGTGCCAAGCATGGCAAGCGCCACCCAATGGCAGGTCTTGAAACATCATCTACTTTACTCTGAATTTCTGGATGGTGACTCCTGCCCCAGTTCTGGTCTTCTCTCTCGAGCACGTGAGAGGAAAGGCGTACCCATGGCAAACAAGGAGGCCCGAACCACGCCAAACAACTGCTGTATTTCCACGGGACAGACGAATAGAGCTATATATACAAATATATAATATATTCCTTTAGGATAAGGTGGCGTTGCCACAGGTCAGGAGTGGCAGGCATTGGCAGACCTGGTTTGTGGTTCTGCATCTCGTTGGGACTCGCTGGAGGGTTGCTGCTACCTCGCTGCAGGTTCCTCGATCGTCGTCGACAAGAGGTTAAGGAGCTGGAGTTTCTCATTGCCACATTCCTTCATGTGGCATCACCGACCATCACCGCAATGAGTTGTGGTAGCTGCCATGGATAATTTTATTTATGTCGTGTTTCACATTCCTTTCCCCTTCATCCAGCTGTTCACATCTGCTTTCCATCTCCTCCCACACACCCCCTCCCATAAATGTTAAATAATAATGTGTAAAAGTCAGAGTCAATTGAATGTGCGTTTCATAAAATTCATTCTGACAATGAATCATAGGCTGTTTTTAACAACTTGTTTTAGTATACATGACAATGTTACACTGTTTATTTAGACAGCAGTATACCGGATCAATCTCATTCCTTCTCTCTTTCCTGAAACAAAATTCAAAATGACCCCTGTTCTCATCAATGGATGCCTAGAAGGCCAAGAAACCAACAATAATCTAAAGACTCCAAATGAGGGAGGCAGGTCCCATTGTAGAGTAGATCTAGTCTTTGTACTGTGCCCTGAAATATGGGAAGTGGACAAGACCCCTTGGGTGTTTTTCACCATTCAGTGTGACCATCTGTGACCAAACTCCATTAGTCCACTATTGCCTTTGACTAACCATCTAGTGATCCTCGTTCCCAAATGAGCAACTGGCATCAGATGGAATTTCTGAGCCTCTCCCGGTTTTATTTCCCAGGACTTGGAAGAAATGAGATGTTAAACTGTATGCCAACTCGCTCTTGCCTGGTCATACAGAGTCTGGATCTACTCCTCAAAAGTCTTTGTGACCTTTGGTTGCTGCTGGATTGTCATTTTTTAAGAGTGGGTGTTTTTATTGGACTCTTGAGTATTGCTGCGGGAGCAGAGAAGAGATTTTGAAAGGGTTTTCCATTGTGGGTGAATCATCCATTTGTGAGGCTGAGAAGGGCCCGGGTTTGATAAGGACCGAGGCCGGGTGGGGTGAGAAATGTGATAATATGCTCAGGGTGGGGCTAGGGCTATTTGGGCAGATTGGCCTCCCTCATCCCTGTCGGGTGAATAAAGTGTCCCACAGATCTGGCAGTGACCCTTCTCACTATGGGCTGTGTTACCACTGGAAACCCTGCAGCTGTTACCCTGTTGTTCCTTTGGAAGCCTGTTAGAGAAGAGACAGAGACACCTATGGGTTAGCCCCCAACACTGTCACTTGGCTTGTTACAGGTTACTCACTGAAACTGAATTTCCATATCATCTCATATACGACAGTCTTAGGCTGTGACTTTTGAGATACCAGTAGTTACTGTACAAGCCTAAAGATCTTGCGTAAAGTTTGCTATTTTAGCAAAGGTGAGCCATTGTCTTTTTTAAAAAAAGAGATAAATATATTAATCCCTCCTTTGACGTAGATGTTGGGGAGGATGACTGTTGGGCGGGAGGTGGATCATTACACAGTGACGTGAACCTGAACCCCAGAGTAGGACTTGAAGGGTTTCATCATGTTTGCTATGGACTGCTCAACCATCTGTGAATGAAAAGAGATCATGTGAAGACACAGGAATTACGTCAAACTAATATCTAACTCAATCAAAGCTGATTTGGTTTCATGTGGTTAGTGCTTTAGTATGGCGATAGATGTTTCTGATGAAGGGCTTTTGCCTGGAACATTGATTTTCCTGCTCCTTGGATGCTGCCTGACCTGCTGGGCTTTTCCGGCACCACTCTAATCTGTTCTGGTAGCAACAGTCAGGCCAAATTTTGATTCTATGAATGGCCACTTCTCCCCAGAAATTAACTTGCAAGCCTTTCTCTATTCCTGGCTAACAAGGGAGCTGAGCGTTTCAGGATTGAGGTGACTATAATTCAGCAAGAGTTGAGAGGTCAGAGGCATGTGTCTGTTATGAGGTCTTGGTGGACTGGTGAGTTGGGAAAATGGCCTTTTCATCTCTGTGACTACACCTTTAGTCCACTGCAGAGAAATATTTGCTCTCTGGATTGGTGAATTTGGCTGCAGCAACAATTACTATTACTATAGCGCCTTCAGTGCAATAAAGCATTCCAAGGTGCTTCCCAAGGGCAAAAATAAAGTAAGTTTGACACTGAGCCACACAGAGATATTAGATCAGATGGTTTGGTCAAGGAGGTAGGTTTTAGGGAGGAAGAGGAGGCAGCAAAATGGAGACATGTAGGGACTGTACTCCAGACCTTGAGGCCTGGACACCTCAAGGTACGGCCACCAATGGTGGAGCAACAAAACCAGGAGTTCTACACGAGAGCAGAAGTGGAGAGGTACTGATATTTCAGAGAATTGTGAGACTGAATGAGATTACCGAGGTATGGAGGGGTGAAGCTCGGCAGAATTTGACACCATGATGTTGCTTGACCAGGAATCACGTTAGGCTAGTGAGCACAGGGGCAATCAGAACGAGACTTGCTTTGAGTTCAGACGTGGTCAGCAGAGCTTTAGCTGACCTGAAGTTTCAGGAGGGTAGAATATGGGAGACCAATCCAGAGTGCATTGGAAGAGTTGAGCCTGGAAAGTGGAGGTGAGGAATGTTGGAGCAGTCATGATCCTATTGAATGCTCAAGGGGCTGAGCGGCCTTCTCCTGCTCCTGTTTCTTATGAAAGTTACAAAAGGTGCAAATGAATGTTTCAGAACCTGGTGGGTTGGAGTTGAGGCAGAGTCATGTGATAACAGAGGGGTTCACAGCAATAACACAAATATGAATTGGAACAATGAGAAAAGATTACTAGCAGCTGGAAATGTGGAAACAAAGAAATAACTGGGAACAACAGCTTAGCAATGTTTGTGGCACTGAAATTAATCAATGTTTCAGGTCAGTGTGGTGGAAAACACAAGGAGTTCAACATTGAAGCACGCGTTTCCACACATGCTCAGACAAAATGGGGAGAATGATCGGTAGCTTTACCACAAATTTATTCAGGTCACTTCCTTGATTCACCCCTATTTGACCATACACTGCCGAGATATTCACTGTAGGAATCTGATGTGTTATTCTGGGTGCTGCTACAGGGTGGGATTACAGCATGCTGTTGGAAAGACAGACCGAGAGTTACACTCTGAATGTGACCCTCGCTTGCAATGTATGTGGTGCAGGAAGTGTGGAACCGTTGAGCACTGTAGTAGCGAGAACAAAAATTACATGGCTGGTTATTAAAAAGAATTCTATGGATGGTCCAGTTCCTGTAAAGCTAGTCGATTGGTGCCCTTAACTTCTGACCTGAAAGGACACTGCTGCCATTTTATCTCTTCCAGATCCAACTCAGACAAACTTAAAAACTCTTAATAAATGTTAATAATTATTTGAAGATGACAATTATTGTAAAACTCAAGGAATACTGTTAAATAAACAGATGTTACATTTAAAGTGAAATGACTGGATCATCCTTTGGGACAGTGTATCTATAACGCTGAAGAGTTTATAGAGTCATATAGCACGGAAACAGACCCTTTAGTCCAACTTATCTGCACTGACAAGACATCCCAATCCGACCTAGACCCATTTGCCAGCATTTATACTGCAAATCCAATTGTGAAATTGAGTGTAAATTATGCTGCTTCCCAAAATAGTTGTTCATTTTTGTCATTTCGGTATGTGGATGATATCAGTTTAACCTTCCATTGACCAATGCATCTGGGTTGTGTAATAGAATGTCACTATCTTTTAAAAATTCATTCATGGGATGTGGGCTGCATTGATGAGACCAGCAATTATTGTCCAAAGGCTGGCCCTGTTTATCACAATTCCTAATTTAAAGCTAAAAATCACACAACACCAGGTTATAGTCCAACAGGTTTAATTGGAAGCACTAGCTTTCGGAGCGCTGCTCCTTCATCAGGTCATTGTGTACTCCACAACAACCTGATGGAGTGGCACTCCGAAAGCCAATGCTTCCAATTAAACCTGTTGGACTATAACCTGGTGTTATGTGATTTTTAACTTTGTACACCCCAGTCCAACACCGGCATCTCCAATCATGATGTAAAGCTCTCCTCCTTGTTTTCAAATCTTTATCCCTGCTTCTCCCTATCTCCGTAACCTCAGCTAGCCCTGCAATTTCCTCTCTCCCGTTCCCTCCCAAAAACATCTCCTCCAGCTCTGGAGTGAGCATACTATCCTCTCACAGTTTGTGCTGTCTTAATAATCTGACTTCAAAGTTACATGCTCTGAATGACTCTTCTAAAGCCGTCCTTCCCTCCAGCCTCAACTTTCCAGCCCTCCTTTAAGATTTTAACTGTAAAACCTTCCTATTTGTCCAAGTTGTTGTCTACTCTTCCCAATCTCTTGCTGTTAGTCTTGTCTGATCGTGCTTTGGTGAGGGTGGTACAGGACCTGAAAGTTGCTCTGAACATGCAATTTGCTGCAAACATTCATAGCAGCAACCTCTTGCGGCAGCATGAAGAAGTGTGCAAGGACTGTTTGCTCAACTCATTTTTGGACATGGTCCTTCTGCCAGCGTGAAGTGGTTTCTGATTTACAAAGGTCAAATACTGAGGCAAGCAAAAGTGAGAACTGCAAAAGCCCTTCTGCCTGAAGCGTTGATTCTCCTGCTCCTCAGATGCTGCCTGACCTGCTGTGCTTTTCCAGCACCACTCTCTCAACTCAAACAATAAGGCAGCCATGAGTCACAACTAAATCTGACCTCTATAGTAAGCATGCTTTGGTAAATTTGCCTCATGACCCCTTCAGAGCTGAAAAAGCTTATCTGTTTTAGACTCTCGAATATAGAATCCCTACAGTATGGAAACAGGCTCTTCGGCCCAACTAGTCCACACTGACTCTCCGAAGAGTAACCCATCCAGACCCTTACCTTATTACCCTAAATGTACCTCCAACTAATGCACCTAACCTACACATCCCTGAACACTATGGGCAATTTAGCATGGCCAATTCACCCGACACGCACATCTTTGGATTGTGGGAGGAAACCGGAGCACCTGGAGGAAACCCATGCAGACACGTGGAAATTGTGCAAACTTTACACAAACAATCGCCTGAGGGTGGAATCAAACTCAGGTCCCTGGCGCTGTGAGACAGTATTGCTAAACACTGAGCCACCATGCCACCCCAAAACGCCTCTACTAGTGTGTGAGTCTAATATGAAATGACTCAATGTTAAGAAAAAGATCTGCATCTGTGTAGAACTCTTTGTAGCACTTCAGAACACCTTCGTACATGCAGTTACATGAAATACACTTGTATTCATCAAGAAACTGGCTGTACCAGTGTTTCCCTAGTGAGCCTGCAGAAGGTGGGGGTGAGCTGCCTTCTTGAACTGCTGCAGTCATTTGGTGTAATGCTGTCAGGGAGAGAGTTCCAAGATTTTGACCCAATGACAGTGAAGGAACAGCGATGTATTTCCAAGTCAGGATGGTAAGTGTGTTGGAAGAGATCTTGCAGGTGTTCCCATGTATCTGCTGCCCTTGTCCTTCCAGAAGACAGCGGCTGTGGGTTTGGAAGCTGCTGTCCAGTGATCCTTGTGTAAATGCAGCTACTGAGCATTGGTGATGGAATGAGTGAATGAAGGGAGGGAGGGAGAATTATTTGGTTGTTGGGGCTTCTCCAGACAGTGTCCAGGATCCATTCGCCACAGCTCAAGATTTGTGGGAACGTCAGACAAAAGTTCTGGGAATGTGTGTTTAAATTGCACCACTGTAGAGTTTATAAAATCTGGCATTTTAAATAATTAGCCAGATAGCGATCACTTATAGTGTGGTGATTATCGTTTAAATATGAAACTGTCTGGTTAATTAATTTTGTTTTAGGGCAGCACGGTGGCACAGTGGTTAGCACTGCTGCCTCACAGCGCCAGAGAGCCAGGTTCAATTCCCGCCTCAGGCGACTGACTGTGTGGAGTTTGCACGTTCTCCCCGTGTCTGCGTGGGTTTCCTCCGGGGGCTCCGGTTTCCTCCCATAGTCCAAAGATGTGCAGGTCAGGTGAATTGGCCATGCTAAATTGCCCGTAGTGTTAGGTAAAGGGGTAAATGTAGGAGTGTGGGTGGGTTACGCTTGGGCGGGTCGGTGTGGACTTGTTGGGCCGAAGGGCCTGTTTCCACACTGTAAGTAATCTCTAATCTCTAATCCCAGAATTCTCTACCACTCTTCATATGAAATCTGCCATCCTTACCTGGTCTGACCTACGTGTAACTCGAGAGCCACAGCAATGTGGTTGGCTCTTAACTGCCCATCCACCGTGTAGTTAGGGATGGGCCATAAATGCTGGTCTACCTAGTCACAGAGTCATACAGCACAGAAACAGACCCTTCAGTTCAACCAGTCCATGCCGAACATAATCCCAAACTAAATCTTGTCCCATATCATCCAAACATTTCTTATTATGTACCTATGAATGTCTTTTAAATATTGTAACTGTACTTACATCTATCAATTCCTCTAGAAATTCATTCCACACACAAACTACTCAATGTATAAAAATTGCCCCTTGTGTCTTTGTTAAACCTCCTCTTATCTTTAAAATATGCTCCCTGGTCTTGAAATACCCCACCCTGGGGAAAAGACACTTGCCATTCACCTTCTCTATACCCCTCATGATTTTATAAACCTCTATAAGGTTACCTCTCAACCTCCTACGCTCCAGTGAAAGAGGTCCCAGTCTATCCAGCCATTCCTTCTAACTCAAGAGTCTACCATTCAATGAATAAATATATAAAAAGCTTTAAACACAATATGGTGGAAAATAGTAAATTGACAGCAGAGAACAAACTTGAAGGCTGTGTTGCCATTGTTGCGTCTGCTAATGGCGAGACACTACAATATCTGAAGATCAGATCTCTGAGTATGAGAGCAAGTGTTTCAACTGAACACATTCTCAAAAGCAGAAGACAGGCTGGTAGAAAGTAACAGAGAACATCAGCAGAGCCACTGTGAACGTAAGTGTAACTGTCTATCAGTTTGATAAGAGACTAAAATAGCAGCTGTTCATAAACACGTTTTCCAAAAGCAGTGAACAGCAGCAAGAAAAGGCCTAGATTCAATACTGAGTCCCCACCCCCTCTCCAGTAAATATTGTGCCATATGTCTACATCATATTTACAGGTCATTCAGCTCAACTGGTCTGTGTCATCACATCACCGCCCCATCTCTCTTCATCTAAACTTATCAATGGGATGATACTGGGTATGGAGAGACTGTCTTATGAGGAGAGGTTGAGTAGATTGCGTTTGTGCTCATTGTAGTTTAAAGGATGAGAGGACATTCAGATTCATACAGGACTTGAGAGTAGATGGAGAAAGGTTGTTTCAGATCAGAGGGCATGGTCTCAGAATAAGGGGGAGTCACATGTTTAAGACATGGATGTTGAGAGTACATACGACATCCAAACAGTAGTCTGGATGTCGTATGTAAGTTGAATCAGGAGCTGAAATTGGCCTGTCGCAAAAATGTTACTACAGTTGTTATGGGGGATTTCAGCATGCAGGTAGACTGGGAGAATCAGGATGGTAATTGGACCTTAAGAAAGAGACTTTGTGGAGTGCCTCCGAGATGGATTCTTAGAATAGCTGGTGCTGGAGCCGACAAGGGAGAAGGCAATTCTGGATCTGGTATTGTGCAACGAATCAGAATTGATCAGGGACCGCGAAGTGAAGGAGCCATTGGGAAGTAGTGACCATAATACAATAAACTTCAATCTGCAATTTGAGAGGGAGAGGGTACAATCGGAAGTGACAATATTTCTGTGGAATAAAGGGAACTATGGAGCTATGAGGGAGGAGCTGGCCAAAGTTCAATGGTGCAATACCTTAGCAGGGATGACAGTGGAGGAACAATGGCGGATATTTCTGTGTATAATGCAGAAGATGCAGGATCAGTTCATTCCAAAAAGGAAGAAAGATCCTAGGAGGAGGCATGGGTGGCCGTGGCTGACGAGGGGAGTTAAGAAACATATGAAGTTCAAAGAGAAAAAGTATAACATAGCAAAGATAAGTGGGAAAACGGAGGACTGGGAAGCTTTTAAAGAAGGAAATACGCAGAGAAAAAATGAGGTACGAAGGTAAACTGGCCAAAAATATAAAGGAGGATAGTAAAAGCTTTTTTAGGTATGTGAAAGGCAAAAAAATGGTTAAGACTAAAATTGGACCCTTGAAGACAGAAACAGGGGAATATATTACAGGGAACAAAGAAATGGCAGAAGAATTGGTACTTCAGATCTGTGTTCACTGGGGAAGACACAAGCAATCTCCCTGAGGTAACAGTGGCTGAAGGACCTGAACTTAAGGGAATTTATATTTGCCAGGAATTGTTGTTGGAGAGACTGTTAGGTCTGAAGGTTGTTAAGTCCCCGGGGCCTGATGGCCTACATCCCAGGGTATTGAAGGAGGTGGCTTGAGAAATCGTGGATGCATTGGTGATTATTTTCCAGAGTTCAATAGATTTGGGATCAGTTCCTGCGGATTGGAGGGTGGCTAATGTTGTACCACTTTTTAAGAAAGGTGGGAGAGAGAAAGCAGGAAATTATAGACCAGTTAGTCTGACCTCAGTGGTGGGAAAGATGCTGGAGTCTATTATAAAGGATGAAATTACGACACATCTGGATAGTAATAAAAGGATAGGTCAGAGTCAGCATAGATTTATGAAGGGGAAATCATGCTTGACTAATTTTCTGGAATTTTTTGAGGATGTAACTCTGAAGATGGATGAGGGAGATCCAGTAGATGTAGTGTACGTGGCCTTTCAGAAAATTTTTGATAAAGTCCCACATAGGAGGTTAGTGAGCAAAATTAGGGCGCATGGTATTGGGGGCAAAGTACTAACTTGGATTGAAAGTTGGTTGGCTGATAGGAAACAAAGAGTAGTGATAAACGGCTCCATTTCGGAATGGCAGGCAGTGACCAGTGGGGTACCGCAGGGGTCAGTGCTGGGACCGCAGCTTTTTACAATATATGTTAATGATATAGAAGATGGTATTAGTAATAACATTAGCAAATTTGCTGATGATACTAAGCTGGGTGGCAGGGTGAAATGTGAGGATGATGTTAGGAGATTACAGGGTGACCTGGACAGGTTAGGTGAGTGGTCAGATGCATGGCAGATGCAGTTTAATGTGGATAAATGTGTGGTTATCCACTTTGGTGGCAAGAACAGGAAGGCAGATTACTACCTAAATGGAATTAATTTAGGTAAGGGGGCAGTACAAAGAGATCTGGGTGTTCTTGTACACCAGTCAATGAAGGTAAGCATGCAGGCACAGCAGGTAGTGAAGAAGGCTAATAGCATGCTGGCCTTCATAACAAGAGGGATTGAGTATAGAAGCAAAGAGGTTCTTCTGCAAATGTACAGGGCCCTGGTGAGACCACACCTGGAGTACTGTGTGCAGTTCTGGTCTCCAAATTTGAGGAAAGACATTCTGGCTATTGAGGGAGTGCAGCGTAGGTTCACGAGGTCAATTCCTGGAGTGGAGGGACTACCTTACGCTGAAAGACTGGAGCGACTGGGCTTGTATACCCTTGAGTTTAGAAGACTGAGAGGGGATCTGATTGAGACATATAAGATTATTAAAGGATTGGACACTCTGGAGGCAGGAAACATGTTTCCGCTGATTGGTGAGTGCCGAACCAGAGGACACAGCTTAAAAATACGGGGTAGACCATTTAGGACAGAGATAAGGAGAAACTTCTTCACCCAGAGAGTTGTGGGTGTGTGGAATGCTCTGCCCCAGAGGGCAGTGGAGGCCCAGTCTCTGGATTCATTTAAGAAAGAGTTGGATAGAGCTCTCAAGGATAGTGGAATCAAAGGTTATGGAGATAAGGCAGGAACAGGATACTGATTAAGGATGATCAGCCATGATCATATTGAATGGTGGTGCAGGCTCGAAGGGCAGAATGGCCTACTCCTGCTCCCATTGTCTATTGTCTATTGATGCAGCAGATGGTGAAGAAGGGAAATGGTAGGTAAGCCTTCATAGCGAGGGAATTTGAATACAGGACCAAGAATGTCTTGTTGCAATTGTGCCTTGGTGAGACCACAGCTGGATTATTGAGTGCAGTTTTGGTCTCCTTATTCATGTTCTGGAGTGCAACAAAGATTTACCAGAATGACTCTTGGATGACAGGGCTGATAAAGGAAGAGAGACTGGATTGGTTGGGATGGGTCATTGGACTCGAAGCATTAACTCTATTCCTCTCTCTCCACAAACACTGCACGATCTGCTGAGTTCCTCCTGCAATTTCTATTTTGATTTGTTTCAGGTTAGGACATTTTTTTGGTTTGGTTAGGACTACAGAGAAACCTTGATTATCTGGCACTCACGTGATCCAAATTTCGGATTATCCGAACAAGATCACAAGGTCCCAAGGCTTGGCTAAACTGGGTTATCCGGCATTCGATTATCCAAACATTCGATTATCCACACATTTGATTATCTGCACATTCGATTATCTGAACAAAATACTCCCTGCCCGTGTCATTCGGATAATCGAGGTTCCTCTGTATATTCATTGGAGTTTAGAAGAATGAAGGGGGTTGGGGGTGGGATCTCATGGCATAAAATTCTAACAGGACTAGACAGAATAAATACAAGATGTTCCCAGTGACCAGGGAGTCCCAGTCGGAGGACGCAGAGTTGGCCATTTAGGACTGAGATGAGGAGAAATTTCGTCACCCAGAGAGAGGTGAGCCTCTGGAATTCTCCATCAGAAAGCAGGTGAGGCCAAACCACTGAATGTTTTCAAGAAGAAGGTAGATTCTTAGGGTTAAAAGGAGAAAATGGGAACAGGGGACTGAGATAGATGATCGTCCACGATCATATTGAATGGCGGAGCAGGCTCGAGGGGCTGAATGGCCTACTCCTGCTCCGATATTCAGTGATTCTCTCTCTCTGTGATTTGAGCAATCATCTCAGCCTTCACACACATTATATATCAGCCCAATTTTCATTAATACTGAATGCAGTTCGTATGGTGTTGGTGGTTTGATACACTGCCTCTGGGCACAGCTGAGATCTGAGATGCTGGTCATTATACTACTTGAATTATCCAGTTGCAGGCAAGTTCAAAATGATTTCTGATTCTCAACCCCTCCAGCACTTTTCATTTTCTACTGGTTTAAAAGCCTTTAATTAGCCAGTAGTTGTGGAGTGCCCTGACTCCCAGCAGAAGTTATAACCTTCACACATGGCACACTTGAACTGCTCAGAGAATACAGTTTGTAATTCCTGAGATAAGAAGGATTTACTAAACACTGCATGAGTGTACTTAGGCAATGTGAATAAGCAGGAAGAAATAAATAATTTTTACAACCAATACAAAGCAGACAACAAAAAATCCCAAAAACACATTACAGAACTAGAGGGCGAAGGTCCATGGTGAATGGGGAAAGATATAAAAGGGACCTAACGGGCAACTTTTTCACACAGAGGGTGGTGCATGTACAGAATGAGCTGCCAGAGGAAGTGGTGGAGGCTGGTACAATTACAGCATCTGGTTGGGTATATGAATAAGAAGTGTTTTGAGGGATATGGGCCAAGTGCTGGCAAATGGGACTAGATTGGGTTGGGATATCTGATCGGCGTGGATGAGTTGGACCAAAGAGTCTGTTTCCGTGCTATACATCTCTATGCCTCTGTATTCCTAAAACAGACTGAAGACCTCACTGGCTAGCCAGCATTTATTGCCCATCCCTGATTGCACAAAAGGCAGTTAAGAGTATCTCTGCATTGCTCTTGAACCTCCCCACCTTTCTGAACAAGATTTACAAACTGTCCTCTCACTTTTTGGAACACTATTTTTGCTGCTCGTGGGTTCTGTCTTTTTTTCCAAGAGAATCCGTGCAGGAATATAGTGGGGTCCCAAACTTACATTCCAACCACATTACCATCAGCTTCTACCACTGGATGCAAACATTAACTCTCTCTCTCTCTCTCTGTTCTGCGATGCTGCCAGATCTGCTGAGTTTCTCCAGAATTTTCTGTGTTTGTTGCCGCCTGGTAGTATGTGAACTGGATTTTTTTAAAATTCATGGTATTGCACATCTCTAAACCTGGGCCTCCTGGTCCAGAGGTTGAGACAGTACCACTATGCCACAAGAGCCCTGCAGTATGTGAAATATATTGTGAAAGGTGAGACAAGCTTACCTTCAATTATAATGGTTTGGCAATCCCCACATTATTGATCAGAGATTACGGACTGGGTGAGAATCGCTGCAATTTTACTTTCCTCATTTCCGAAGCTAATGTGACCATTAACACACACACACACACAGACACTCAGTCTCACACACTTACACAGACACAGTCTCACACACAGACAGACACGGTTTCACACATACATGCACGCAAACACAGACACATACAGACATGCGCAGACACACGCACAGTTTCACTTACATACACACATGCCGACACAGACATACACAGTCTCTCACAACACACACACACAGACATACACAGTCTCTCTCTCTCTCTCACAACACACACACACAGACATACACAGTCTCTCTCTCTCTCACAACACACACACACACAGACATACACAGTCTCTCACTCTCTCTCTCTCACAACACACACACACACACATAGACATACATAGTCTCTCTCTCTCTCACACACACAGACATACACAGTCTCTCTCTCTCTCACAACACACACACACACACACATAGACATACATAGTCTCTCTCTCTCTCACACACACAGACATACACAGTCTCTCTCTCTCTCACAACACACACACGGTCATACACACACACAACACACGGTCATATAAACACACACACACACGTCCCGTGAGCACTGGCAGAGGTTGTGCTAAGTTCTCAGCTCTTGCTGATAATGAAATCCTTCCCCAGGGAAATTAGATGTTTTCAGCAGCTTTGTTAATAAGTTTGGGAATTGGTAGCAGTGTCCTTAATTAGCCAGCAGCAGTTTGTGGAGCTACCTGACTTGGAGTGGAAATTGTAACCTTCACACATGCACGCTCAGTGATGAACCCATTAGGAATTTCTGAGATACGAAGGATTTACTAAACACTCTCTTACTCCAATTACTTTGTAGTGCCTTTCATGAACTAGTGACATCCCAAAGTGATGCCCGGCTAATGATTATTTTTGACAGTCAGCCCTTGATTTTGTAGGCAGACAAATCTCACACAGCAAGATACCACAACTTGTAGACACTTGAATGGCTTGATAATCTGTTAATGTTTTCACCAGGCTCTGAGATTGTCCCTGGGAAGTTTTCTACCCTGCATATGCAATGAGACCTCGGTTTAACAGGACAGCTGGAAAATTTCCACATTCCCCTCTGACAGTGCAGCACTCCCTCAGTGCAGCATGGAAAGGCCAACCTGGATTCTCTGCTCAGCTCCTGGTGTGGGACTTGAACCAGCAAACCTAGTGGCTACAAACTTGGGCACCAGTGGCAACTGTGAGAGTGTATTGAGTGTGTGCATGTGTGTATATGACCGCGTGTGTGTATATGACTGTGTGTCTGTGTCTGTATGCATGCATGTGTGTGAAACTGAGCTTGTGTGAGACTGTGTGTGCGTGACTGTGTATGTCTGTGTGTGTGTGTCAAACTGTGTGTCTGTGTGAGACTCTGTGTATATTGTGTGTGTGTGTGCATTGATCAAACTTGTTGCAGAGTTCCTTTCTCTTTTCAACAGCAGTGAGTGAGAGATGCACACTATCGTTATGATACAGCTCTGTATCCCTGTGGGTCTTATAGATTTGTTGAGCTCATGATAATTGGCCAGCACCACACTCAGAATATGGTACAGTAATTCATTGTAATATGTATTTATGAAAATATAGTAAAACATTTATATGTCATCATAATTAAGTATATAAATTATAAAAAAGAAATAATGCATACAAAGTTAAGACCAATTTCATTTTTTTGTTCCAACCGTGGCCTTTTGATTTCGTAAGGGCCTCCAGGCCATCCCTTACGCCATGGTCACTAAAGCTGTCCCTAAGGCAGCATCTTGAGGAGGGAGCATGCTGAAGCAGCTCCTGCTGTTGCTGAGCGGATCTGGAACATTGCCTCTGCCAAAGCTGCCTCCCTCATCGCCGCCACTCAGAATGTCAGTTCATTAGTGCGTGCCAATATTGCCCTGAAGCCTCCCATGCTTGAATTTTCAAAATTCATCTCTACTTAGCAGCTCATTTTAAATAAGTAAAAATTACACTGTGCAGAATGAATTATTAAGTGGATTTGCTACATTGAGGACTTTACATTTGCGGACATGAATTTAAATTGTTTGAGGAGTTCACTGATATTGATTCCATTTCATCAAAAGTGCGGGTAACATCAGCATTAATAAATCTGGTTATTCCTTGGTTCCGCAACCGCTGTCCCACCCCCACATTCCTTTGGTTAAAGAGACACACAGACACACATCCCCCCTCCAAGGCTGTTCATATTTGTTCCTCAGTGAAGAAACTGGCCATGAGGAACACAGCTATGCCTGGCGGAGAGTTTGAACCCTGTTATGGACCAGACCAAACCTCCTCAAAATGTATTCAGAAGATAACCTCGTTTTAAAGGCAAGTGTAAGGCGCTATGTTTCAGATATAATTCGATTGGTCAAACAACAGACTTGAAGCAAAGCACACTTTATTCTTACATTCCAGTTAAAACACAGACAAAATAAGTATTAAAAAAATTAGCTTACCTGTACTTCTATCAAAATACTTAACAAGATAATACATATGTTAACTACCACAGGATTAGCGGTTCCAAGTTAGCAACATCCTATAACACACCTCTGGTAAAGTTTCATGCAATGTTTCTCCAGTCTGTGGGGGAAAGGACATCAAAAGAAAACTCAGAGAGAGAGAGAAAAGTCAAGCATTTTGCTGTATCAGGGTGAGATTTCTACAGCTTCCAAACCCCAACTGCTACTGAATGCCAAACTGAAATCCTGGTTCTGTGGCAGTTGACTCCACCCATTCAGGCTGCTTTTATTATTCCAACTTTAAAAACAACCCCAAGGCCACTGAAGCTGTTTATTGGCTGGAACAGACCACTCTGTACCTCTGTCTCAACCTTTCTTCATAAGGAAAACCAGGACAAAATACACTGCGTAAAAGCATCGTCACAACTCAGAGCCAACCCGGTTTCCTCCCACAGTCCAAAGATGTGCAGGTTAGGTGGATTAGCCATGGGAAATACAAGGTTACAGGATTAGTGTGGCTCTGGATGGGATGCTCTTTGGAGAGTTGGTGTGGACTTGATGGGCTGAATGGCCTGCTTCCATACTGTAGGGATTCTATGATTTGTCAAGAACATGGGCTCCAATGGTAAATTTGGATTCAATAAAAATCTGGAATAAAAAGAGAGCCTAAATTGCTGGGGGGCCTTTCAGCCCATCGTGCCTGCACCAGTTCTATGACCTGGTTCTATCTCCTAACACAGTTGGAATACTGAGGAGGCTACAGAAAGACTTGGGTGGGCTGGGCAAGTGAGCAAAGAATTGGCAGCTAGAATACAATGTGGGAACTTTGAGGTTATGCACTTTGCTAGGAAGAGTACAGGCATAAGCTATTTTCTAAATGGGGAAAGTCTTTAGAAATCTGAAGCACAAAGGGACTTAGGAGTCCTCATTCAGGATTCTCTGAAGGTTAACATGCTGGTTCAGTTGGCAGTTAGGAGGGAAATATAGTTTTAGCATTCATTTTAAGAGGGCCAGACTACAAGAGCAGGGATGTACAGCTGAGGTTGCATAATGCTCGGGTCAGACTGCATTCAGAATATTGTGAGTAGTATTGGGTCCTGTATCTAAGGAAGGACATGCTGGCCTTGGTGGGTGTCCAGAGGATGCTTTTCAGAATGATCCCGGGCATGAAGGGCTTGTCATATAAGGAGCACTTGAGGACTCAAGGTCTATACTCGGAGTTTAGAAGGATAATGGGGGATCTGATTGAAACCTACAGAATACTGAGAGGCCTGGATATTACAGACGTGGAGAAGATATTTCCTCTAGTAGGAGAGACTAGGACATGAAGGCACAGCCTCAGAGTGAAGGGACAACCCTTTAGAACTGAGACGAGGAGGAATTTCTCAGTGGGAGGGTGCAGACTATGTAGAGCTTATTGCTACTGAAGGCTGTGGATGTAAAGTCATTGAGAGTGTTTAAGACAGAGACAGATAGGTTCTTGATTAGTGAGGAGATCAAGAATTATGAGAAGAAAGCAGGAGAATAGATTGAATGGTAGAGCAGGCTCGATGGGCCAAATGGTCCAATTTTGTTCCTATATCTTGTTCCTTTAGGGGTCTTTTCCCCATATCCTGGCACACCATTTCTATCCAAATAACCATCCAATGCTCTCTCGAATGCCTCCATTGAATCTGCTTCCACCACAGGAAGTACATTCCAGACATCAACAACTAGTCATGTGGAAAAGGCTTTTCTCCCAGCCACCATCATGTGAATTCATCCCAGCCCCACTGTCTTTACACACAGACAACAGGTGGTAGTTTAATCTGAGGGTCACCCCACCTCAGATAGGGGGTTGACTGGAGAGGGTGAGACTTTATGATGTGGGAATTGAACTCACATTGTTAGCATTATCCTGCACTGTAAGGCCAGCCATCTAACTAACTGAGCTAACCTGACCCCAAACACCTAAGCAGAAGAGATTGAGGACTGCAGATGCTGGAGATCAGAGTCGAAGAGTGTGGTGCTGGAAAAGCACAGGAACAAAGTTTGTTGACCATTCCTGAATAGCTGTTGGACTGGGTGGCAATGCTCTGGACATTACAAAGGGCAATTAACAGTCAACCATATCGCTGTGGGTCTGGAGTGACATATAGGTCATGGTAGCAGATTTCTTTCCCTGAAGAGTATTCATGAACCAGTGGAGGTTTTTTATGACAATTGATGATTGATTGCCAAGCAGTTAGGTGTTTGGGTCGAAGAGTGTGGTGCTGGAAAAGCACAGCAGGTCAGGCAGCATCCGAGGAGCTGGAGAGTCCTGATGAAGTGTTTATGCTCGAAACGTTGATTCTCCTGAGAACATTCCTCCAATTCTGAGTTTCTGCGAATCTCCAAATTCTTTCACCCTAACATTGGTGGTTGTACCTTCAAAAGTGTGGGCACTAAGCTCTCGGATGCCTTTCTTAACCATATCTGCATATAAAGAACATAAGAATTCGGAGTAGGAGTAGGCCATCTGGCCCTTCAAGCCTGCTGCACCATTCAATAAGATCATGGCTAATCTTTTCATGGACTCCGCTCCGCTTACCTGCCCACTTACAATATCCCTTAAGTCATTTCCTGTTCAAAAATGTTTGCCTTTAAAAACAGTCAACAAGGAAGCCTTAACTGCCTCACTGGGCAGGGAATTTCACAAGTTCCTCCTCAACTCAGTCCTAAATCTGCTCCCCCTTTATTTTGAGGCTCTGCCCCCCAATTCTAGTTTCACCCACCAGTGGGAAACAACCTTCCTGCTTCTATTTTGTCTATTCCCTTCATTTTATATCATTCTTCTAAATACCAATGAGTATAGTCTCAGTCTACTCAATCTCTCCTCATAAGGCAACCCTCTCAACTCTGGAATCAACCTGGTGAACCTCCTCTGCATACCCCTGTGGTTCCAGTATATCATTTCTCAAGTAAGGAGACCAGAAACATTGACCTCACCTCTTCTTGATGCTGCCTGTTGCTATGTTCTTCCAGCTTTCTGCTTGTCTACCTTGGATTCCGGCATCTGCAGATTTTTTTTTTCTCTAACATGACAGGAGATTGGACGACCTCGATTTGTTTTCACTTGAACATTGGAAGTTGACGGAGCAACATGATAAATCATGAGAGTCATGGATAAAATGGATAGAGTCTTTCCCAGGGTAGAAATGTCAGGGACATAGAGTTAAGGTAAAAGGGATGTGTGAGGCAAGTTTTTTACACAGAGGGTAGTAAATGCCTGCAATGTGCTGCCAGAGAAAATGACAGAAGCAGATACAAAAGGCATCTTGACAGGTAAATGAATAGGCAGGGAATAGAGGGATATGGACTGCGTAGAGACAAAAGGTTTTAAGTTTAAAAAGGCGTTACATGTTGGCATAGGCTTGGTGGACCGAAGGGCCTGTTCCCACACTGTACTGTTCTTTGTTGCCTTATTCCAATCATTAAGAATTCTGAGAACTTGTATTGTTTTTCTGTGAAAGAGCCATAATTGAAAATACTTTCTGAATCAGTTAAATTACAGCAATTATTTTATGAGTGGGCAAATCCAAATTGAGATGGATTTGGGATATGACCGTGAAGGTCCTAATCCTAACCATTGCCAACTGAGGGTAGCCATCATCCTGGAGATTACATCAAATGACTCCCTGTCCCCAATTACCCCACCCCCACACTCCTCCCATTGGCCAACTGGCACATCAATTCTTGTGCCAGCTGCCCTTCCCACCAATTGGAAGGCAACCCAATTCTTAAATATCTGATTAGATGACAGTCAACTATTAGTCAACTTTCCTGCTTTTCTTACTTTTTTGATATTTTTGCAACTAACAAATGTTCAAAGAAATGTATAACAAAATGTATTTTTCTCCCAGGTGTTGCTCACCAGAGTTTTCCTGTAGACTCCAGACCAATTCTAGAGGATTGAAATTCTCCCCATTTCACGGAGATAGAGAGGTTAATGACGATCTAAATAGCAAAGTACAAAGAATGAAGATCTGAATTTTTTAAATAAGTGCCAGGGAAACTCAACAGGTCCTGGCAGCATCTGTGGGGAGAGATACAGAGTTAACATTTTGAGTCCTTTACAGAAATGAAAGGGTTCAGAAAATGATGGTTAATGATAAAGAAGGTAGAGGAACATGTGGAATGAATAGTGAAGGTGCCTAGAGCAAAATGCAAACAGAGTGCAAAGGGTCGTAAAGGAGATATACAGATGGAAGTTAGATGTTAATAGCAGAGCCAAGAAAGTCTTAGCTTGGCTGAGAGTAAATCCAAGTGGGGATGGGTGGGCCATAATCGCCATTGATGACAGGGTTCAAAGACTGCTTGCAGATGGGCTAATAAAAGTAGAGACCAGGAATGTGAGGAAGGGGAGGAGGTGGATTCTCAGAAAGCAGGGGACAGAAACATGGTAGAGGGGAGTCTGAGCTGGGAAGAGTGAGAGACCTCCACCTCCAAACAGACCCCACCACCAAGGATATATTTCCCTCCCTTCCCCTATCAGTGTTCCAGAAAGACCACTCCCTCCGTGACTCCCTCGTCAGGTCCACATCCCCTACCAACCCAACCTCTACTCTTGGCACCTTCCCCTGCAACCGCAAGAAATGCAACACTTGTGCCCACACCTCCCCCCTCACTTCCCTCCAAGGCCCCAAGGGATCCTTCCATATCCGTCACAAATTCACCTGTACCTCCACACACATCATTTACTGCATCCGCTGCACCCAATGTGGCCTCCTCTACATTGGGGAGACAGGCCGCCTACTTGCGGAACGTTTCAGAGAACACCTCTGGGACACCCACACCAACCAACCCAACCACCACCCCCCCCCACCCCCGTGGCTGAACACTTTAACTCCTCCTCCCGCTCTGCAAGGACATGCAGGTCCTTGGCCTCCTCCATCGCCAGACCATGGCAACACGACACCTGGAGGAAGAGCGCCTCATCTTCCACCTAGGAACCTAGGAACCACAAGGGGTGAATGCAGATTTCTCCAGCTTCTTCATTTCCCCTCCCCCCACCTTTTCTCAGTCCCAACCCTCGGACTCAGCACCGCCTTCTTGACCTGCAAACTTCTTCCCGACCTCTCCGCCCCCACCCCCTCTCCGGCCTATCACCCTCACCTTAACCTCCTTCCACCTATCACATTCCCAACACCCCTCCCCCAAGTCCCTCCTCTCTACCTTTTATCTTAGCCTGCTTGGCACACCTTCCTCATTCCTGAAGAAGGGCTTATGCCCGAAACGTCGATTTTCCTGCTCCTTGGATGCTGCCTGACCTGCTGCGTTTTTCCAGCAACACATTTTTCAGCGAGAGTGAGAGAGAGTAGAGTTGAAAGCTGGAATGCTGAGAAGTGAAAAGATCAGAGTCCACAGGACAGTGAGATCAAAGCAGGATTGTGACTGAGAGACTCCCAAGAGTGAGTTGCAATAGTACTCATCACAATGACACCCGTCAAAATTCTAGAGGTTACCATTGACCAAAACTGAACTGAACCAGCTACGTAAATACTATGGCTAAAGAGTATCAGAGGCTAGGAATCTTGCAATGCATAACTCACCTCCTGACTCCCCAAAGTCTGTCCATCGTCTCCATGGCACAAGTCAGGAGGGTATGAGTGTTTCCAACAACATTTAGGAAATTCAACACCATCTAGAACAAAACAAATATTTGATCAGCCCCCCTTTGGTGCTGGTGAGGCCAGACCTGGAGCGCTGCGTGCAGTTTTGGTCTCCTTACTTGAGAAAGGATGCACTGGTACTGGAGGGGGTGCAGAGGAGGTCCACTTGATTCCAGAGTTGAGGGGGTTGGCTTATGAGGAAAGAATGAGTAGATCGGGATTATATTCATTAGAATTTAGAAGAATGAGGGGAGACCTTACAGAAACATATAAAATTATGAAAGGAATATATAAGGTAGAAGTAGAGAGGATGTTTCCACTGGCAGGTGAAACTAGGACAAATTAACCCCAAGTTTAGGGGGAGCAGATTTAGGACTGAATTGAGAAGGAACCTCTTCACCCAGAGGGTTGTGAATCTATGGAATTCCCTGCCCAGGGAAATATTCACGCTATTTCAGTAAGTGCTTTTAAAGCTAAGATCAATGCTTTTTGAACAGTAAAGGAATTAAGGTTTGGGGTGAGAGGACGGGTAAGTGGAGCTGAGGCCACAAAATGATCAGCCATGATCTTACTGAATGGTGGAGCAGGTTCGAAGAGCCAGATGGCCTACTCCTGCTCCTAGTTCTTACATTCTTATGTTCTTTCTACCAATTTAACCAGTCGCTCCCTCCACCGCTGACACTGCGTGGTAACAGCATGTTCCATCTTTAAGATTCACTGTAGCAACTCGCCACGACTCCTTTGTTAACACCCATTGTCCTAGCCACACACCATCCTGACTTGGAAGTACATCATCATTCCTTCACTGTCTCGGAGTCAAAAACCCCAAAACTCCCTTCCTAACAGTACTAAGGGTTTACCACATCCTAAACACTGTAGGAATTCAAGAAGACAGCTCACCACCACTTTCTCAAGGGCTATTACTATCAGCAAAACCAATGTAGTATACAAAATCCCATGCAAGGACTGCACAAAACACTATATAGGACAAACCGGAAGACAGCTAACGATCCGCATCCATGAACATCAACTAGCTACGAAACGCCACGACCAGCTATCCTTAGTAGCCACAAACGTAGACGACAAGCAACTTGAATTCGACTGGGACAACACTACCATTATAGGGCAAGCCAAACAAAGAACAGCCAGGGAATTCCTAGAGGCATGGCACTCATCCACAAACTCCATCAACAAACACATCGACCTGGACCCAATATACCGGCCACTACAGCGGACAGCTGAAACTGACAACCGGAAGCGGCAGGGACAGGCCACTATAAATGCCGGAGGAAACACCACAGAAGCGCTTCACAGGAGGCTCCCATGCACTGAGGATGTCACCTAGTCAGGGGACGAAACGTCTGCAACAAAAATCTCCAGCTCGGCGAACAGAACCACAACAACGAGCACCCAAGCTACAAATCTTCACCCAAACTTTGAACTATTACAGATGGGCAATAAATGCTGGCCACACAGCATTGCCCACATCCCATGGACCAATTATAAAGAAAATCCTGCCAACCTGCAACAATGGCCTAAATCTTTCATCATCCATGTCAGTTTGTTCAGTACAACAGTCCATATATAAATCAGAGAATAACTTTCTCAATCTGATCTTCACAGACAGAGAACTTCACATGGCTTGATTAATATTATCACCTCATTCTGGAAGTTAGAATCTTTACAAACGTTGTTGTCTCATGACTCGTGCTGGTCTCAAGAAGTTGCTTATTATAAAAATGCTGCTTTGCAAATAAACATATTGTAAAGCTGTTTATAGATTTATTTGTTAGCTGTACTAAAAAAAATTTGCATTTATATAGCATTTTGCAAGAACCCAAATACCCAGTGGAATTTTAGTCGATTAAGTACTTTTAGAAGTGTTGTTACTCTTGTAATGTAAGGAACACAGCAGGTAATTTGGGCACAGCAAGCTCCCGCAAGCAGTAATGTGATAATGACTAGATCATCTGCTTCTGTGACTTAGAGACGGGGTAATGTTAAATCCGCTTTCCGTTTCCTCCCTGTTAATAAAGCGTCTGTTTATGGAACTTCCTGATGTTTCTTTTCTCTCAAGCTGCTTCTCTGCTTGAGAGATTGGTCTGATCAGCAGGCTGACTGGGAGCAGAAAGATCAGCCGTGTGTGTGGAATGGAACCAGATGTGTTTGGATAGTCTGGTGATGCTGGTCGATGCTTTTGAGAATCTGTTCAGAAACTGAGAGGGTAGGAAGTGGCAACAAAATGCTTTCAGCTGCCTGACTGGGCCTTAAGCTGGCAAATGGACTGCAAGTAAGCAGCTCACCACCACTGTCTCAGGGGCAACTAGGGATGGCAAATAGCTGCTGGGCCAGCCAGCGACACCCACATCCCTTGAATGAATATAAAAAATGTCCCCACTCCATCCAACACAACTCTGACCTCTCCACCTCTGTCTCCCCCTTTAAGCTACTTTTTAAAATCTGCATCTTCAACCAAACTTTTGGACATCTGTCCTAATATTAGTTTAGGGGGCAGGGTGTTGCACTTTCCTCTAAAAGGGTCCTGTGAATCTCCTTGGCATGGTTCACCTTTATAATGTTAAAAGCAGGAGTGGAGTGTCAATAAATCTTGAAGGTTTCTGAGTTCCTCCCTTCATTTCGACTCATTGCTGTGTAAAATTACTCAGTCTTTGAATCATATATAAATTCAACAGCTCTCTGACAAAAATAACAAGACTGAGTATCCAGTGTTGCTACAATGGGCTTGAATGAAGGTTACATGATATTAATGTTGGGAATTGGATTTCAAAGAGAGGTAGATGGATGTGGGTCAGTTATGCAAAGACTTCTTTTAGAAAAGATTAAAGTCATCTGGTCAGTGACTTAAATGTGTCATTTCTAAGAAGCCATGTGGTGTTCATAGATAAAACACTTGTAATGTTGAGTTTATGACAGAGTAAACATATTAAGTCAATTAATTTGATTCTGAGTTCAGAACAAATGGTTCAAAGCTTTATTTCAGAAGAACCTGGAGTTTAGTTCAGAATTACAAAGCACAGAAACAGGCCATTCGACCCAACTGGCCTATGCTGGACATTTTGCTCCACATGAGCTTCCTCCTACCCCTTTTCCAATCCTTTCTCAATCAGGTGCTTGTCCAGCTTTCTCTGAAATGAATCGTTGCTATTCATCTCCAAGTCTCCAAGCAAGGGTAGCAAATTCCACATTTTCACTATTCTCTGGATAAAATACGTTTTTTTCTGGATTTATTCGTGTCTGTCATGTAATCAAAGTCTCTTGATTTCAATTGCCCACAGGTGGAAACAAAATCTCTGCATAAATCCCATCAAACCTTTCATAGTGTTAAAGACACCATCAACTGCACCTTCCAAACCCACAACGACTTCCATCAAGAAGGACAAGGGAAGCAGATAAAAAGGAACACCAGCTCCTGCCAGATCCCCTCCAAGCCACACACCGTCCTGACTTGGAAATTATCACTGTTCCAGGGTCAAAATCCTGGATAACACTCCCTAGCAGCACAGTGGCTCTATTTACACCATGTGGGCAGCAGCACTTCAAGAAGAAAGCTCACCACCATCTTCCCCAGGGTGATTTGGGATGGATCCAGCCTGCAATGCCCTTGAACAAATGAAAGAAAGGCCTGGTCACATGTATCAGCATTGCCTTTTCTAGAGAAAAGAACATCATGTCGAATGTTTCCTGTTAGGTTACTGAGTCTTTAGATTAGATTAGATTCCCTACAGTATGGAAACAGGCCCTTTGGCCCAACAAGTCCACACCACCCCTCTGAAGAGTAACCCACCCAGACCCATTCCCCTACCCTATATTTACCCCGACTAATACAACTATGAGCAATTTAGCATGGCCAATTCACTTGACCTGGACATCTTTTGGATTGTTGGAGGAAACTGGAACACCTGGAGAAAACCCACGCAGACACAGGGAGAATATGCAAACTCCACACAGACAGTCGCCCAAGGTGGGAATCAAACCCAGGTCCCTGGAACTGTGAGGTAGTAGTGAGCTGTGAGCCACCATGCCAACCCAAAACGTCATGTCTTCGACAACCAGCTTGTGTGATATTCTTAAGAAATATAAAACAATGACATTTTTACTGTCCACATCAATTGAACGAAAATGAAATCAGCACTGGCCATTTCTGCATCAAAACCCTGCTCTGGATCGGCAACAATTAATTTGACATTTTCAGAACAGAGAATGTTTAATCTATCAAATCAATTGTCAGTTGCATTTATCTGCAGCTTCAATCGGATATGACAGGTCTGCTCTCTCTCGCTCGTTCTCTGATGCTTGAAGTTTATTTCGTGCTCTGTCTGAACGTGTTCTGTTAAAAACCAGTAAATTCACTTATTTTAGCCACAGATATGCCTTTCTTTCTTAGCAAGGTAAGATGGAAAGATAAAGAAATCATGTCTGCTCATTGACTTTACCTCAATGCCAAAATACTAACTGCACTGCTCATTGTAAACCTGCCAGTGATTTGCTAAATGTACATTGCCTCTTGTGCCTAAATGCTTGCAGATGCTTGGGTACGGAATGAAACCTTCAACAACAATTAAGTTTTAAAGTGGTGGAAAGTCAGACCTGGGCTGGAGTAAGAAGGGTATTAGGGAAGAGTGGGTGAAGGTGCAATCTTAAGAGGGGAGGCTTTTGAATGTGGGAGGAGATAAATTAGTACCAAAACATATAGGAAGAGAAGATTGCCAATTCCTGACAGGGTCCAGAACAGACATGGTAACATTTCAAGTCGAGCTGACTCTTCACCAGAGCTCTGATGAAGAGGCATCTAGACTCAAAACGTTAGCTTGCTGTCTCTTCATGGATGCTGCCTGATCCGCTGTGATCTCCAGGATTTTGTGTTTTCAGTACAGATTCCAGCATCTGCAATAATTTGCTCCTCCAGAACAAATGGACTGTACCAGTTCTGGGTTACAATTGCCAAACGTTTCAAGGTTTCATTAAACTGACAAATCAATGCAGCATTTCATGTATGCTATTCATAGCTATTAGGATGAGTTAATTAAGGAACTAGAACATGATGCAGAGTAAAGACCAACAGCGTGAGTTCAATGTCTGCACTGATGGTTCACGGAGACCCTGTTGGCCAGATGGCTAGTTAATGTAAATGGAAACCCTTCTATAAGCATATCAAGTTCTTCAGGCTAAAGTGTATGGGGAGAAAGTGGGAATAGTGTACAGAATTGGATGGTCAGCCATGATATTATTGAATGGCTGAGCAGGCTTGAAGGGCTGAAGAATGGTCTAATCCTGCTCATATGTTCAGTGTTTCTAATAGGGCAAAGGTGCTGAAAGAGAAGTAGGGCTAATTAAGAACACAAAGGGGATTTACATTTCAAGGCAAGGGGAATGGCTAATGAATTACATCTATCTCTAACTGTGCTGTAGATGTTATCTGATAGCACGGGGTTAGATCTGACAGCACGGGGTACACTCAGTCCAGAGGGAGATTGGTTCGAATGAGTGAAGGGGGTGAGCAAAGAAATTAAGGCAACGGTTATAGAGTCATCGAATCATAGAAAAGGCCCTTCGGCCCATTGAGACTGCACCAATGTAACTACTGCTAAAGACATACTAATCCCAATTTCCTGCATTTGTCCCATATCCTTGCATGATAAGGTATTTCAAATATTCATTCAAGTATTTGTTCAAGGTCATGAGGTTTCTGGCCTCCAATATCTTCTCAGGCAGTGTGTTCACCCTCTGAGTGAAAACAATTTTTCTCAAATTCCCCTCTGAATCTTTTGGCTCTTTCCCTAAAGCTATGCCCCCTCGTGATTGACCCCTCAACCAAGGGGGAACAGCCACTCCCTACTCACCGTATCCTTACCCCTCATAACCGTCCACGCCTCAATGATGCCCCCCTTCAGCCTTCTCTGCTCTAAAGTAAACAATCCAAGCCTATCTAGTCGATCCTTCTCGCCCAGTTTCTCCATCTGAGGCAACATCCTGGTGAAGCTCCTCTCTACCCCCTCTACTGCTATCACATCCTTTCTGTACTGAGGTGACCAGAACTGCTCACACTACTCCAACTGTGACCTAACCAACACTTTGCACAACTCCAACATTACCTCCTTGTTCTTATTAACTATGCCAAAATGGATCAAAGCAAGTGTACCATATTCCTTCTTTACTATCCTATTCATGTGCTCTGCTGTCAACAGGGATTTGCGAATAATTACTCCAAACTCTCTCTGTTCCTCTGAGCTACCCAATGTCCTGCCATTCATTAAATGCTCCCTCATCTTGCTTCTTCTTCTAAACTGCATCAACTTGCATTTCTCAGGGTTAAATACCACCTACCACTGCGTTGCCTTTCTGACCAACCCTATAACCTTCTTGTAACCTTGGACTATTTTCTCCAATATTAAACACCTGATCAATCATGGTGTCATCTGCAAACCCTGCTTTATATTCCTCCCACCGTTTCATCTGTGTCATTTATGTAAATATCAAACAGTAAGGGTCCCAGTACAGATCCTTGTGGTATACCACTGGACACCAGCCTCCAGTCACTCGAACAACCTTCTACCACTAACCTTTGTGTCCCACGACAAATCCAGTTTTTTGATCCATCTCACCAAGTTTTCCGGGATTCCATGTGCTTTAACCTTCTCAATCAGTTTCTCGTGTTCAAATCTTTGTTAAAATCGATATAAACTACGTCAATCAAACTTCCCTCATCCACACACTTGATCACATTTTTGAAAAATTCTAATAAATTTTTTAGGCATGACCTCTCTCTGACAAAGTTCTCTCTGAATAAATTGAGTGCAGGTAAACAGTAACTCTACTGTGGGGCAACTTTAAAAAAAAATTATTCAGGATAGAATTAATAATCGTGTAGAAAAACACGGATTTATTGGGAAAATATAGAACAAAGAATAAAGAACTGTGCAGCACAGGAACAGGACCGTCAGCCCACAATGTTGTGCCAAACATGACACCAAATTAAATTAATCCCTTCTGCCTGTCCTTTGTGCATATCCATCTATTCCTTCCATATTCATGTACTTATCTAAAAATCTCTTAAACGCCCCCTCTCATATCCACCACCACCCCTGGCAGCGCGTTCCACACTTTACCATACTCTCTATAAAAAACTTGCCCCTCACATCTCCTTTGAATTTTCCCTCTCTCATCTTGGATTTTTTTTTTAGGGGACATCACGTTTAACTAACTTGCTGGAGTTTTTTTTTGAAGAGAACAGAAATGATTAATGAAGATAACGCTGTTAATGTGGGGCACGTGGACTTTCAAAAGGTATTCAATACTATGCTACACAGTCGTCTTCTGAGGTAATTTATAGATCATGGAATAAAAAGGACAGCAGCAAGGTGGAAATTGGCTGAGGGATAGGAAACAGACAAATGGTTAATGATTATTTTTCAGGTTGGAAGAAAGTTTGTAATAGAGTTTCTCAGGGGATAGTATTGGGACCCTCGCTTTTCCTAATGTATATACATGATCTAGCTCTTGGTGGGCAGAGGGCATTTTCAAAGTTTGTGCATAATACAAAACTTGAGAGAATTGTAAACTGTTAGGAGGGGAGTGTAGAACTTCAAAAGGAGAGTGACACAAGTGGGCAGATACGTGGCAGATAAAGTTCAATGGAGAGAAATGTGAACTAGTGCACTTTGGTGCATAAAACATGGAAAGATAGGATAAAATAAAGGATATTGCAGCAAACGTTTTATTAGCTGGCACGTCTGGGACCAGAAGCATATCAGTTGATCAAATACTCCGGTTGATCAAGGGGTCCACATAATCAATGTTAAAAAATAACAAGTCATAGAAATGTAACATGGGGATATACACATCACTGTTATACTTTACTTACAGCATAAATCACTTCAGTAATTATGAAACTTTGCCTTTCTCACTTGCACCCTCAACTGGCTACTCAGACATTGTGGAGATTGTGATAATACAGTAAACTTCTGATAAACATCCAATATTTGAGGACTATAATTTTTCCCTGTTTATTGAGAGTGCCGGTTCATAAGGTGTTGGTTAAAACAACGTTTGCTGCACTTTAAAGTGTGTTCAGGAGCAGAGAGACCTGCCTGTGTATGCATACATGTGATTAAGTTGGCAGAACAGGTAGAGAGAGCTGTAAATAATGCATACGATAACACACGTACCAACAGGTTCAAGAACAGCTTCTTCCCTGCTGTCATTAGGCTGCTGAATGGATCTCTCAACTTTCAAATCTAACGTTGATCTTGCTTTTGTGCACCTCCTGTGCAGCCATAGCTTTGTTGGCCTCGGTCTGTTTAAACATCCTGTGATCTGTATGTCCTTGTGTGTTATGATCAGCCTGCACTGCTGGCAAAACAAAACTTTTCACTCTACTCAGGTACATGTGACAACAATAAATCAAATCAAGTGAAATCAAATCAATATTCAAGGCTTCATAAATAGGAACATTGAGCTGTGAGAGAACCTAGAACTAGGGGTCAGAGTTTACAAATAAGGGGTGTCCATTTAAAACAGACATGAGGAAACATTTGGAATTCCCTTCCTCAACTAGCAGTGGATGCAGAATCTTTAAGTATTTTTATGGTAGAGGTAGATAGATTCTTAGGCAAAAGTGAGGACTGCAGATGCTGGAAACTAGAGTTTAGATCAGAGTGGTGCTGGAAAAGCACAGCAGGTCAGGCAGCATCCGAGGAGCAGGAAAATCTACGTTTCAGGCAAAAGCCCTTCATCAGGAATGGAGGCAGGGAGCCTCCAGAGTGGAGAGATAAGTAGGGTGGGTGGGGGTAGAAGTGGGGCTGGGGAGAAGGCAGCAAAGAGTAGGTGAATGGGAGTGGGGATGGAGGTGATAGGTCAGAGAGGAGGGCGGAGCAGATAGGTGGGAAGGGAGATTGGAAGGGATGAAGGGTTATCTGGGGAATGCAAGAGTTGAGGTTAAAATCTGATCAGTCACAATTTTATTGAATGGCAGAGCAGACTAGATGGGTTGAGTGGCCTAAACTTGTTCTTTAGTTTGGATGTTGGTAATCACTGTATCCATTATTATTATAGGTGGACGGAAGGATACCACTATCAGTTAGACAGTAGTTGAACAATGGCTTTTGTTGTCATGTCTGCTTCCCCTGGCAGGCTCTGTCAATGCCATGAAGATACCACTGAGCTAACCCCAAACCTGTGATTATGTCACGTCCCCATTCATTGAGCTTTCTCGCAAAGAGAGCAGAGATTATAAAACTTCAGATGGTTTAATTTAAGAGCTAGAATTCAAATGCAATGAACACACTGTTTAGAGAATGTAAATTGAAAATTGTTTTGACTTCCCTAAGGGGAAAACAGACGTCAAAAGAATTTGAATGGAATATGCACAAGGTGCTGTGCCAAATCTTGTCAGCCACTGGCGCAGGCATTAATAAATTATTCACCCCTCCTATTGGGACATTGCCCCATCCCAACACCAAACCCAAACACTGACACTGAAATACTTAGCAAGATCACAAGGGTTGGTTGTTCTTACCAGAATCTTGGCAGCTATGACCTGATTTTTCCGTTAAAGCCTGGAAAACAAAGCATAGGCATGACTGTAAGATTTCAATCAATGAAGGGTGATGTAATCTTTCTTAATCCTTCAACAAAGGCTGATTCCCAGCGTCAGTGGAGAAGCTACCTTTGTTATTTACCACAGCCACTGACTGGGTCAATATTACCAGACGGTGCTACCAGGGAAGGGTGCAAAATTAAGATTCTTGCAAATGGTGCGCGTTCACCTCTACAGCTGACCTTCACTCAGCAAGCACAAAGAATTTCAGGATACTTCATATTACATTGGTCTGGGTTAAGTGATTGCCCACTCTCCTGCAAGGCAGAATTTGCTCAAGAGAAACTTGCATTTGTATAGAACCTTTCAAAACCCTCAGGTTATTCCTGTATGTTTCAAAACAAATGCAATATCTTTTTCATAATTTACACTGGAAATGCAGCAGCCAACTTGTACACGGTGAAGAGATAATGTCATGTTGTTTGAGGGATAAATAATGGCAAGGAGACCAGGCAGAATTCCTGCTTTGAAGAGGAGGCACAGTCTGGTGACATTACTAGATTATTCAGTAGGAGACTCAGGAAATGCTTTGAGTGCTCTGCAGGTGAGGAAAATTTAATTCAATAAACGATCTGGAATTTAAAGTCAACGATAACCATTGAACAAGTGCAGATTGTTGGGGGAAAGGCTGATTTGGTTCGTTAATATCCTCGACAGAATTTCAAGGGTTCTACATGACAGTGATATTAACCTGAGAAGGGTTAGACAATTAAAGCCCTAGTCCAACTCCAGGGGAACTGTTAGACTGACCCAAAAAACCACATCCTGCAAAAACCACCTTCAACAGATCCCATAAACATCCTTGATTATGATGTGACACACACTTCCCCTGTTGCGAGACTCAACAACCTCCTCTCTCTGCTTCCCCAGCTTATAAGACCATAAGGAATAGGAGCAGAAATTAAGCTTTTCAGCTCATCAAGTTTGATCTGCCATTCAATCACGGGGCAGCATGGTGGCTCAGCACTGCTACCTCACAGTATGAGGGACCCAGGTTAAATTCCTGCCTTGGGTGACTATCTGTGTGGGGTTTGCACGTTGTCTCCATGTCTCCGCGTTTCCTCCAGGTGCTCTGGTTTCCTCCCACAGTCCAAAGATGTGCAGGTTAGACAGACTGACCATGCTAAGTTGTCCATAGTGTTGGGTGCATTAGTTAGAGGGAAATGGGTCTAGGTGGGTTACTCTTCGGAGGGTCGGTGTGGACTTGTTGGTCGAAAGGCCTGTTCCCACACTGTAGGGAATCTAATGAGTTTCTCAACCCCATTCTCCAGCTTTCCTCCTGTAACCCTTGATCATCAAGAACCTATCTATATTGGTTTTTAATATACTCAGCCTTCTATGGCAATGAATTCCATAGGTTCACCACTCTCTGGCTGAAAAAGTTTATCCTTACCTCCACTTTAAAAGATCTTCCCTTTCCTCTAAGGCTGTTCCCTTGGGCCTAGTCTCTCCTCCCAATGGAAACATCTTCCCAACATCCACTCTGTCCAGGCCATTCAGCATCTGTAAGTTTCAATTAGATAACCCCTCATCCTTCTTATGCAACCACCCCCATGGGATATAGTAAGCCCACTCCCTTTAGAAGGCAACATTTCCCCTGACCACCCACATCTCCACCTGGTCCAATAGCCCCTGACCCACCCTAAACACTCAATCACTTACTTGGCATCGCAACTTTATACACTTACCCTTTTACAGAAGTTGACCGAGTGGCAGTGCGGCTGGGCTTTTGAATGGCAGAATACAGAGCTATTACTAACGGGATGGCATGCTGGCTCAATGGTTAGCACTACTGCCTCACAGCACCAGAAACCTGGGTTCGATTCCAGCCTTGGGTGACTGCCGGTGGAGTTTGTGTGTTCTCCCTGGGTATGTGTGGGATTCCTCTGGGTGCTCCAATTTTCTCCCATGATCCAAAGGTGTGCAGGTAGGGTTGATTGGCCATGCTAAGGTGTCCAGGGATGTGCAGGCTAGGTGGATTAGACATGGGCTGGGAGTTGATGGGCTAGGGTCGTGGGGTGGATCTGGGCGGGATGCTCTTCGGAAGGTTGGTGTGGACTTGACGGGTCAAATGGCCTGCTTCCACACTTTGGCGGTTCTATGATACTGCTGTGAAAAAAGAGGATGTAATGTTTGCCATGTAGTGACTATCCAGCACAAGGACACAGTTGGATTGAAGGCACTCCCTGCATTTCTTCAGGAGCCATGATTAGAACCTCCTGCCAGAAATACAGAGCCCTCTCTGAAGGTAAAAAAAAATGCAGGAGCTGAGGGAAATCTGCCCATGGTTGTCTCTCTGCTGGTGAGTAAGTGACATGAGTGCAAAGGGAGGAAGGAAACTCACAAAAAAGATTCAATTATCCAAAGCACGTTGAACAGATCATTCAATCATTTTCTTGAACAGGGGCTGGAGAGTGAGTACTTAAGGAACAGAGTGGCATATTTGATTACTGAGCCCTTTTCAGAGAGGAGAGCATTATTTGATGACTGTAATCACTAGGTCAGTGCAATTGCTTGATTTGTGAATTATTCTGAATCAGGTCATCATTATCAACTTCCCTTAGTTGTTTCCATGTCCTATTGAATTTACTTTTGGATGATTGGATCCATGTATGAATTCTCTTCCATGTGATTCACAGAGTTTGAGATTTATTTTCAGTGAGGTCTTTGCTGATTGCTAACACTGGAACTGGATAATTCGAGAGAGTTAGTATTATCACAGAGGCCATTCTCACAGAGTATGGTGCATGACGGATTTTATATTGATGGACATGACCTTACTCACCTAGTGTTGGTTCTTACAGAAATGAGAAATAGATTTATAATCACATGCTTGCCCATCCTGCTTCCATTTCAGTTCATTTTATAAACCTCTGTAAGCGTACATTGGATTGCCTGAGGATCTGCATAATAAAAAGCAGAGATTCCTTCTGTAAACACAAATGTAGGAAACTTTGTGCAAATTGATTTTTTTTTTTACAGAAAATGTTGGTGCCTTCAGCTAGAATATGAGGCCACACAGCCCTTTCAGGCTGATTTACTATTTGATAAGATCATGGCTGATTTGGTTGTGGTCTCACTTTCCAGTTGGCTACACATAACACGACTCCCTTGCCTATGAGAAATCCAATGCGATCTTGAATAAATTCAATGACTCAGCCTTTGGGAGAGAGAATTCCACACATTAACTACCCTCTGAGAGGGAAAAAAAACTTCCCATCTGCATCCTAATGGGATACCACTTGTTCCGAAATGAGGTCGCTTAGTTTCCATCTCTCCCACAATGTGAAACATCTCCCGGTATCCACCCCACAGGAGATTTCAATAACATCATCCCTTCTTTTTCTGAACCCCAGAGGATAAGGACCACCAAACCTGTTTGCCTCCTTTTCATAAGATAAACCAGGAATGAGTCGAGTGAACTTCGTCTGAACTGCTTCAAATGCGGTTATATCTTTTTATTTTCAAATAAGGAGACCAAAACTGTACACAGCCCTCCAGATGTGGTCTCACCAAGGCTGGATACAGCTGCAATTAGACTTGATCACTTTTATATTCAATTCCCATGTAACGAATGCCAACATTCCAATTGCCTGACATTAAATGTTAGACATTACCCTTAAGCACAGGAGGACTTCATTCCATCTGTTCATTTCATATTTATACAGTACCTTGAACAGTGAAATGTCCCAAGATAAATTCAGCAGCAATATCATACAGTCATAGAGATGTACAGCACAGAAACTGATCATTTGGTTCAACCCGTCCAGGCTGACCAGATATCCTAACCTAATCTAGTCCCATTTTCCAGAACTTGGCCCATATTCCTCTAAACCCTTCCTATTCACATACCCATCTAGGTGCCTTTTAAATGTTGCAATTGTACCAGCCTCCACCACTTCCTCTGGCAGCTCATTCCATACATGTACCACCCTCTGTGTGAAAAAGTTGCCCCTTAGATCCCTTTTATTTCTTTCCCCTCTCACCCTAAATCTATGCCCTCTAGTTCTGGACTCCCCCTCCCCAGGAAAAAGATTTTGTCTATTTATGCCCCTCATGATTTTAAAAGCCTGTATTAGGTCACCCCTTGGCCTCAAATACTCCAGAGAAAACAACCCCAGCCTATTCAGCTCTTCTTATAGGTCAAACCTTGGCAACATCTTGTAAATACTTTCTGAACCCTTTCAATTTTTACAATATTCTTCCAATAGGAGGGAGACCAGAATTGCATGCAATATTCCAAAAGTGGCCGAACCAATGTCCTGTACAGCCGCATCATGACTTCCCAACTCCTATACTCAATGCTCTGACCAATATCAAACAACTCTGATACTTAACCACATATTCAGATAGGGGAGTCAAAGCTTAGGGAAACAAGTAAGGAGAGTTTGAAAGGAAGAGAAGGAGGAAGAAAGAAGGGGAGGTGGTGGAGGGAATTGCAGACAGAGACAATGCAGCTAAAGTCATAGCCACCCATAATGCAACATTAGAACTGGAGATCCTCAAGCAAATTTGGAGGTGTACAGAGGTCATACCAGGTAATGGGAGGAGGAAATTACAGACAGGGAGGGACAAGTCCATAGGTGAAATTGAAAATGAGGTTGACAATTTTAAAATGGAGGTATTGCTTAACTGGAAGCCAGGAGATCTTGACTATTCAGCAGGAGCCAATATAAATTTTAAGTAAAATACATTTGAATGGATGGTGGGCGATTAATATTCCAGTCTCCGAGCTGTTAAGCTCTGGGTTCAAGCCCTACCTGAGGAAGGATAGCACCATAATATCACTAAAAAGGGATCGACGTGGCGAGTGGGAGGGATTTCTGAAATGTGATGGAAAGCCAGAACCTTGACCATCATGGCTGCTGCGGACGTTGCCATAGCAGCTCACTGTTGAATAATGATACTACAACTTCCCTGTGAAACCTTAACAAGGAATAGAAGAGATCCTCTCCACAGGGGGCTTTTGCGGTTCCCAGGCGCAGGCCTTGGTTTTGCCTTTTGCTAGGAGAAAGTGAGGCCTGCAGATGCTGCAGAGTCAGAGTCATAAAGTGTGGTGCTGGAAAAGCACAGCCAGTCAGGCAGCAGCCAAGGAGCAGGACAGTCAATGTTTCAGGCATAAGCCCTTCATCAGGAATGTGAAGGTGTGTGTGGGGGGGTGTTGGGTGAAGGGGGCTGAGTGATAAATAGGTATGTCAGTGTGGGAATAAGGTAGCTGGGAAGGTGATAGGTAGATGCAGATGGGGGTGGTGGTGATGGTGATAGATCAGAGGGATGGGTGGAGTGGATAGATGGGAAGGAAAAAGGACAAGTAGGACATGACAAGAGGGTTGGATCTGGGATGAAGTAGTGGGGAGGGGAGATTAGGAAACTAGTGCAATCGCTGATTATGCCTTCTGGTTGGAGGGTCCCAAGGTGGAAGATGAGACGTTCTTCCTCCAGTCATCGGATGGCTTGGATTTGGTGGTGAAGATGGCCCAACCTTGTTGGGCCCACCCTTGTCTCTGCCTCCTGGCACAAACTGAAGAAGTATTTGCCCTTAGGACCCTTAGCAGCATCAACATTTGGAGGATCTGGGCATACAATTACCTGAAAATGGCAACACAACTGGCTAAAGTGGTCAAGAAGCCATAAGGCACACTTGCCTTCATTGGTTGGGACATAGAGTATAAAAATTGACAACTCACGTTGCAACTGTATAGAACTTCAGTTAGGCCAAATTTGGGGTATTGTGTGCAATTCTGGTCACCAGACTACTATAAGGATATGGAGGCTTTGGAGAGGGTATAGGTACAGTTTACCAGGATGTTACCTGGTTTGGAGGGTATTAGCTATGAGGGAATAGAGGGATTGGGACCTTGTAGAGGGAAAGTGTTTTTAGTTTAGCAAGGTGCTGTGTGTCAGTGTAGGCTTGGTGGGCCAAAGGGCCTGTTCCTACACAGTACTGCCCTTTGTTCTTTGTCCAGCACAAGGGTCCTGTCCATGATCACTTGGTCTCTGACTTCAGTTTGATTTTGTGTCCATCCCCACCTTCCTGAAGACTTTGTGTTATCTCTGCTGGCCCTGGGTTGGTAAACCTGCACACCTGAGGTAATATCACTGAGTTAGTAATCCAGTAATCCCAGACTAAATCCCTTGGCAATTTGGGATCATATCCCACCCCAGCAGCTGATGGAATCTGGATTATAAAGTAACCATCAAGTGATGGTGATCATGACCAATGATGGTATCATTGATTTTATAAAAAAACAGTCAGGCACTTTTCTTGGGGTGGTATTGCCCTTTCGTCACAGCTCCCCTGCCTGTTCCAATCACTACCTTCCCACACCCTTCTGACAACCCCAACTATAATTAAAAACAATCTTGGTGTATTTCAGGGATCTATGGAAGATGAGAGAGGTAGGTTCTTTACACAGAGAGTGCTAGGTGCGTGGAATGCACTGCCAGCAATGTTAATAGAGTCAGATATATTAGGGACATTTAAGTGAACTCTTGGAGCGACACATGGAAGATAGTACAATGAAAGGTATGTAGGTCAGTCTGATCTTTGAGTAGGACAAGAGGTCGGCACAACATCGAGGGCCAAAGGTCCTGTACTGTGCTGTACTGTTCTATGTTCTAATTCCTGCCTGTTGCTCTACAACCCCGGAACTGAAAAAATCCTGAATTATTATAAGTGCACACAACGGACGGAGCGCTAATGAGAAAATAATAAATAGTTTTGTTCCCTCTTCTAAGTAATGCATCAATCTTTGGCCACCAGATGGTGGCAGTGAGAAAACATCAACTGAAACATCGGCTGCATTACTGAGATGCATTGGTTTGACATTGTTCATTCCTGTCTAGGTTCAAATGAACCCTGATATATATTCCTCTCTCTTTTTCATTTGCTCAGTGGATGCTTCTGTCTGATATCTTGGGGCTAGCTTTTGTTGAGGCATTCAGGATGCAGGTATTTATTGAAATAGCTCCACAGAGCCCAGTATCCTGTCATCATGTCGCCCTTCATTTACACATGGAGAGTTCTTGACACTGATCCAGCTCCCTCAGAGTGAACATAACCTATGACACTCATGTTTAGATCTGTCAGCCAGCGCTCCCTGATTGGACCCGGTTAACAGCCCCAATCAGTAAACTCATATTCTATGAAATCAACCTGGCGATCTTCTTTACAATCACATTGTAGCTCCACTTCCTCTTGTTGTCTGCAATGCTGTTGGTTTCCAGTTCAGTTGGCTGGTTAGTTGGTTTGGAACGCAGAGTGATATAGCACAGGTTCAACTCCCACGCTGGCTGAGATTACCATAGAGCACTCTCCAGCTCAATCCCTCCCCTGTGTGAGATGTGGTGACCCTCAGGTTAAACCAGCACCAGCTGTTTCTCTCTGATAAGCGAGCTCCCTCATGATCCAGTCAGTCTTTGGCAGTTTTAAGTTTATTGGTTCTTGCAACATAGGATGGCCGTTGTCATTCAGGACATCCCACAGCATTACACAGCCAATGGCGTGTAGAGGGAGCATTGCTACATTTCTGTACACCAATGAAGACAGAGCTACCATCTCCAGCATAAAATAAGCTCTGAAGGGAAATGGAAAGAAGTTTGGTCAGGAACCAGTTGAATAACCATTCTAAGATATAGATTTATCTTTAAAAACAGAGGAGAATGAGAGATAGACAACAAGTGAACAGGTAGAGAACCATCCGTTAGAAATTGAAATATCAAACACTCAGATACCAGCAAAGTTTCTACAATATGCAACCAGCCCATATCATAGCAAATCATAACTGATCATGGTGTGACATTAATGAAGGGTCGCAAGCCAGTTGGGCCAATGTGCAATATGCCAAGCATGCTTGATGAGAGTTAGGAAGATGATGATTGTGCAGTGATGTTGAGTGACAGCCACCAGCAGCAAGACACTGAGCTATCAACCAAGAACAATTGCAAGCAACACATTCCTGCCTGTGTCCCTAGGTCAGGACGAGTTATCAAACCACCAAAGCATCATACTGGTGTTTGAATTGTTCAGCTTGTTAACTTTGTTTTACCTGTTTGAATAATTGTTGAATTGACAATATGTGCCTATGAAAAGCCATGTACTGTATATCTCCTTGGGATCATTTGTTAACTTTAGGATAAGGGGATGTTGAGCCTCACAGTGAGTATACAGTATAACTTAAAGTGATATGCTCATGATATCATCGTTGTATCACAGTACGTGACCCAAGGGTGTAAAGATCTCAGACTCCATCTTAACTAAAGCGACTAGAAGCATGACAGACTGATGTAATTGTGCTGCTGGTAACAGCTTAATATGAGCTCAGACACGGAAGTGACTGTGACTGTAACTCAGGAGCTGTAAAAAAGGTTTGTGGAATGATTCATTACATGTTACCTACATCTTATATAAAGCTATGGGAGCTAACATAAGAAATGCCACTTCACGTTCAGATACCCTGCTGGAGACAAAACTCAAGCCACAGTGATCATTCAACTCTTAACTGCTTTCAGAAATTACTTAGCAAGATTCTTAACTGAAGGGCAATTAGGGATGGGCAATAAATGCTGACCAAGCCATTGATACCCACATCCCATCCAACAAAGTTTAGACGTCACTGTTATAATATAGGGAACAGGGCAGACAATCTCCCACAGCAACCTCTTACAAAGAGCCATGTGCCTACTCAGTTAACAAATATTAAACAGGATATCGGGCTCCCCCCACCTGCTCTTCCTCAAGTTGTCAGGCAGGAGGCTGGAAGAACACAGCAATCCAGGCAGCATCAGGAGGTGCAGAAGTCGAAACTTCAGGTGTAACCCTTCCTCTGCACTCGTCTACTGTCTACTTTGGATTCCAGCATCTGCAGTTGTTTTGTTTCTTCCTCAAGTTGTGCCATGTGGCATTTTACATTCCCCGACTGGATGGGTGGAGACTCACTTTAATATCCTCTCTGAAAAAAGCACCTCCAACAGTCTAACATTTCCCGAATATGAGAGGGCCAGGGTACATCTTTGTGATCCAGGTCCCTTGGAGTGGGACTTGGAAATGCAACCTTCCTACTTATCAAAGACAGCAACACTCACTCAGCCACTTGGTTAGCTCAAAAGGTGTGGTGCTGGAAAAGCACAGCTGGTCAGGCAGTACCTGAAGAGCAGGAGAGTCAACATTTTGAGCATAAGCTCTTCATCAGGAATCCTTGAAACGCTTGAAATGCTGATTCTCCTGTTCCTTGGATGCTGCCTGACCTGCTGTGCTTTTCCAGCGCCACACTTTTGACTCTGATCTCCAGCATCTGCAGTCCTCACTTTCAGCTGGTTAGCTCACTCTTATAACAATGTTGACCATACTTCTATCGAAAGATAACTTCTGACTCTCTTGGTCTTAATCTGAGGTTCAGATAGCAAAACTAGGTCATGGTTTAACAGTTCATCCTAAAGATAGGACCTCTGAGAGTATGGTACTGAGATGTGGTTAGCTTGGATGGCTGGTTTGTGATACCAAATAGTGCAAGTTTAATTCCTGCACTGAGATAACCGTGAAGGACCCTTTTTCTTGACCTCCTTCCCTGAAGTATGTTGTCCATCAGGTTAACCCACCTGCAGTGATCGCTCCCTAATAAGACAATGGGATGAAAATGGTTAGATTAGATTCCCTACAGTGTGGAGACAGGCCCCTCAGCCCAACAAGTCCACACCGACCCTCCGAAGAGCAACGCACCCAGACCCATCCCCCTCTGACCAATGTACCCAGCACTACGGGCAATTTAGCATGGCCAATTCACCTGACCTGCACATCTTTGGACTGTGGGAGGAAACCGGAGCACCTGGAGGAAACCCACACAGACACAGGGAGAACTTGCAAACTCCATACAGACAGTCGCCCGAGGCCGGAATTGAACCTGGGACCCTGGTGCTGTGAGGCAGCAGTGCTAACCACGGAGCCACCATGCCGCACCTTGACCTTACTCTTTTTATTTACACTCAGTATCGTATTAAAGTGTCAGTATAGATTCCAGTAGCACCTTTTCTTGACCAGTTCAGTTGCAAGTAATGCAGTGAAGACACTCTAGTATTTGAGAATTATAATTAAATTGGTGAACCATACGCACAAATGCAAACTCACACAGATAGAGCACACACATGCAAATGCAAACATACACACACATGTGAATATACATACACAGCACATTGTATACACGCACCATGCATGCAAAGCACACAACACGTTACATACACAAAGCATGCACTCAAACACACACAATGCTTGGTGAGGCATTATTGCTAGACTGTTAATCCAGAGACCCAGGTAATGTTCTGGGGGCCTGGGTTCGAATCCCTCCACGGCAGATGGTGTGATTTAAACTCAGTAAAATCTGGAATTAAGAGTCTAATGATAACCATGCCAATTGTCAGAAAAGCCCATCTGGTTCACTAATGTCTTTTAGGTAAAGAATCGACTGTCCTTACCTAGTCTGGCCTTCATGTGACTCCAGACCCACAGCAATGTGATTAACTCTTAACCGCCCTCTGGGCAATTAGGGATGAACAATAAATTCTGGCCTGGCCAGTGATGCTCTCATCTTGTGTGAATGAATAAAAAACAAATATATAAAATATACACACATCAAGCACATATTGTGCACCGAAACACACATGGGTCAACAAATACATACATGTTCACACACATAAACATAAACACGGACAGAGAGCTAGCTTCCATTTGTTCCTTGCCAGGATAATGTCAATTAAATAGCTGGTACAGGCGGCTGGAGTCTTAATATTTTTTATGTCTCTATTTTCCCTGTCACACAAACAGATGGCTTCCAACTCCTGTAGCAGCGTCTGTCTCCATTTCCCAGCAGGATTTCATCTGCAGGCACAGCTTTACAAATAATTTAATTGAAGTATCTGATTGCAGAAGGCACGTGAATTATCACTCTCATTATGACATGACATTCATCTGGATTTCACCTATCTGTTCGACGAAGGATAGCTTTTTACGGTCATGCAATGTAAACTGTACTGCAAATACTAACTCTGTCTTGTCATGGACTATAACCTCAGGCTGTCATCACTGCTCAAAGTGGACCACTGCTTTTAAGCAGCTGATTAATGGTTCAATATGGAAAATTCCAACTTCAGCTCCTGTAGAAATTGTTTCCCTCTCTTGCTCACAAACCCACTGTTTGAAGCTGCAAGCCTCCTTAGATCTTTCTACCAATATTCTCTTGATTGAACTAGACAATTGTTGTTCAGAAGTCCGACAGTACCCCAGAGTGCCTGTTGGTGGCAGCACCATTCTGTGAGGTTCCTGGGAAACAATCTGGGACATCCAGCCTCCGAAGGGGGTTACCAACCTTCTGGGATCACTCTGGAATTAAACTCAATTCAATGCCGTGAGCAACGCTACAGGAGAAAACTGAAGCAAAACATAGCAGCCTTTTCTTAGTTGAGATTTTTATTAGTTGCTGCAGAATTATAGAGTCAAAGAGATGTAAAGCACAGAAACAGACTTTTCGGTCCAACTCGTCCATGTCAACCAGATATTCTAACCTAACCAGCGCTCAGCCCATATCCCTCCAAACCCTTTCTATTCATATCCCCATCCGGATGCCTTTTAAATGTTGCAATTGTACCACTTCCTCTGGCAGCTCATTCCGTAGACATACCACCCTCTGCGTGAAAAAGGTCCCCCTCAGACCCTTTTAAATCTTTCCCCTCTCACCCTAAACCTATGCCTTCTGGTTTTATACTCTCCCACCCCAGAGAAAAGACCTTTTCTATTTACCCTATCTATGCCCCCCATGATTTTATAAACCTCTATAAAGTCACCCCTCAGCCTCCAACGCTCCAGAGAAAACAGACCCAGCCTATTCAGCCTCTCCCTATAGCTCAAACCCTCCTACCCAGTACTTGGCGATCACTGGCTAACAGGTATGATTGCCATAGAGTCATAGAGATGTACAGCATGGAAACAGACCCTTCGGTCCAACCTGTCCATGCCGACCAGATATCTCAACCCAATCTAGTCCCACCTGCCAGCACCCGGCCCATATCCCGCCAAACCCTTCCTATTCATATACCCATCAGGATGCCTTTTTAATGTTGCAATTGTACTAGCCTCCACCACATCCTCTGGCAGCTCATTCCACACACGTACCACCCGCTGTGTGAACAAGTTGCCTCTTAGGTCTCTTCTTTATCTTTCCCCCTCACCCTAAACTTATGGCCTCTAGTTCTGGACTCCCCACTCCAGGGAAAAAAAGCCTTGACTATTTACCCTATCCATGCCCCTCATAATTTTAAAATCTCTATGAGGTCACCCCTCAGGTCCGACGGTCCAGGGAAAACAGTCCTAGCCTATTCAAACTCTCCTTGTAGCTCAAATCCTCCAACCCTGGCAACGTCCTTGTAAACCTTTTCTGAACCCTTTCTCGTTTCACAACATCTTTCCGATAGGAAAGAGACCAGATTTGCACGCAATATTCCAAAAGTGGCCTATCCAATGTCCTGTACAGTCACAACATGACCTCACAACTCCTGTACTCAATACTCTGACCAATAAACAAAAGCATACCAATCACCTTCTTCACTATCCTAGCTACCTGCGATTCCACTTTCAATGAACTATGAACCTGCACTCCAAGATCTCTTTGTTCAGCAACACTCCCTCGGACCTTACCATTAAGTGTATTGGTCCTGCTAAGATTTGCTTTCCCAAAATGCCGTATCTCACATTTTTCTAAATTAAACTCCATCTGCCACTTCTCAGTCCATTGGCCCATCAAATCCATATCCTATAGTGGTATTATTGCTGGACAGTTAATCCACAGACCCAGGTAATATCCAGTGGACCTGGGTTCAAATCCTGCTGTGGCAGTTAGTGGAATTTGACCTAATTTTTATTTTTAATCTGGAACTAAGAATCTAATGATGACCACGAATCCATTATCAATTGTTGGAAAAACCCTTCTGGTTGACTAATATCCTTTAGGGAATTCTTACCTGGCCTACACGTGACTCCAGACCCACAGCAAATGCTAAGATTTGCTTTCCCAAAATGCAGCACCTCGCATTTATCTTAGGAAATTCTGTATCACTGGTCATGGGTTTCTGTGGATCCTTGTGTGGCTAATAGTCCAAGAGCTGCGTCTCCAACCACACATTTGTCAGGTGTTTCTCGGAGAGGGATTATTCCTTGGCCTGAAAATCATTGGCATTCCTTTCTCCTGTTCCTTTTCCAAGCCTACTCTTGCTGTTGGACATTCTCGAAGAATTGCGTCCCTTCATAGAACAGGTTCCTCCACGTCAGTCTCTGCTGAAAAAAGGGTCACCCATGCGTTGACATCTCTGTTGCATTTCTTGAGGGAAGCCTTCATGGAGTCTTTGAAATGCTTCCTTTGTCATCCTCTCATTCGAATGCCTTTACTGATTTGGGGGAAGAAGATTTGCTTTGGCCGTCTGAACTCTGGCACACCAGCACATGATCTGCCCAGAGCAGCTCGTTACAGATTACCATGGCCTCGATGCTGGTGCTATTAGCTGCTTCCAAATACTGATGTTAGTTTGCCTTGTGATTGTGTCTGTTGGAGTTTGAGGACAAGGCTGTTTGACAGTCAAAAGCCATAAGCTGAATCATGAAGACCCTGTTGGCTTTGTAGTTGGCTCCGGAAAGCAACAAGTCATAAGTCACAGAGTCACGTAGCACGAAAACAGACCCTTCGGTCCAACCCGTCCATGCTGACCAGGTTTCCCAAACTAAACTAGTCTCATTTGCCTGTGTTTGGCCCCTGACCCTCTAAACCTTTCCTATTCCTGGGCGTGAGGCAAGACAATGTGGAAAATGGGAGATCATGTGATACAATCTCCAGGGATGCCTTCAAATAGAGTCAACAATCTTAAACTTAAACCCAGACCCTCATTCGTTAAGATAGTCTTTTTATGACTACATTTAGAGGTAACAATGTAAAGAGGTGTTGAGTTTAATGAGTTAATTATTTTGATTAGGAGCCAGTCTTGGTTAGAAAGCCTTTGCTTGTTAATTAGGCAACGAATATATTGTGAAGGAATGCTTAGAGGAACTCATGCTGAATTCTAATTTTGCAACAGTGCTTACACTTCAGAAAGTATGTCACCTTTTGGGACTGTGAAGCATTTTAGGATATCTGTGTATATGAAAGGACTATATAAATGTGGACTTTTTCTTTGTAATTCTGCATTGCAGAGTGCTTACTGTGCAGGCTGGCATTATGATGAAAGAGGAGAGAGACTGTGGATTTTCATGGTGCGAGAATATTCAGAGATGTGGTCTACTAAAGTTTTGGAAAGCAGTCAATGGTATGGGAAAGGTAAAGTGGAAAGCAAAATGTCAAGGTCAAAGGCAAGTCGTAAGGTCATAAAATCTTAAGAAATAAGAGGAAGAATAACTTATTTGACACTTCGAGCCTGCTCCACCATTCAATAAAATCATGATGGCTGTGTGAAGGCTTTAGGACCCTGGAACAAACTTGTGATGATGACATAGAGGTGCTTTCCACTGGGCTTAAATAGGACATTGTGGGCAGAGTTAGATAGAAAATGGAAGAAAGGTAGAGTACAGGAAATAGTCTCTTAACAATGTAACAGATTAAAGACTGATATATCTCATATTACCATGTGTATTTAATATTTATTTATTCACATATATTTAGTGTTAATATATATCAAAGTTCGAAAGAGCTTAAGTTTGGTGTCAGCTTACCTCCTCTGCAATCAGTTTGCCTTGACCAAAGCTCTCACAAGTTGGCATAAAACCACATGATAAAAGAATGGCTGATCTGAATATGACCATAACTTCATTTCCCCCCTGACCCACCATAAGTCTTGACTCCCTTGTCAGTCAAAAATCTGTTGGATATGTAGAATGACCCAGCCCCAGTGGAAGAGAAATCCAATTACGCTTTGAAAGAAAAAAAGTCCCTTATCATCTCTCTCTTAAATGGCTGACCCCATATTTTCAAAGTGTCACCCTCAGAGCTAGATTTTTCCACGAGATGAAACATTCCCTTACAATCTACCGTGGAGAATCCCAACTTCCTCAGTACAATATATTTTAATAAGATCATAATACCACAGGATGGTATAGACAGGTTGGCTAGGTGGGCTGAACAGTGGCAAATGGGATTTAATCCTGAAAAGTGTGAGGGGATGCATTTTGGGAGAATAACACAGCAAGGGATGGGAGGACTCTAGCAAGTACAGAGGTTCAGAAGGACCTTATTGTGCACATCCTTGTGCATCCTTGAAGCAGCAGGATGTGTAGATACAGTGCTTAGGAAGGTATTTAGGATATTTGCCTTTATTAGTTGAGATATTGAATACAAGATCAAGGAGACTATGACGGAGCTGTATATAAGGTTAACTAAGCTGCAGCTGGAGTACTGTGTGCAATTCTGATCGCCATACTATAGGGAGGATGTGATTACACTGGAGAAAGTGCAAAGGAGATTCACCAGGATGCAGTTTGGGCTGAAGACTCTGAGCTAGGAAGAGGATCTCTATAGCCTGGGGTTGTTTTCCTTCGAGGAGAGGGGCTGAGGGGCAATCCGCTTGAGATGTACAAAGTTACGCAGCGCATAGACGGGGAGAAACCTTTGCCCTTAGTAGAGAGGTCAACAATCAGTTTTTCGGTAAGGAGCAAAAGGCTTAGAGGGCATTTGAGAAAAAAACATTTCACTCAGTAGAACTCACTGCCTGGAGGGACTGTAGAGGTAGGAACCATCAAAACATTTAAGAACTGATTAGATGAACAGTGTTGAAGGCTACAGGCCAAGTGCTGGAAAATGTTCATTGTTCATTGACTCGCACAGCCATAATGGACCAAAGGACCTTTTTTTCACACCGTGAGACCTCTATAACTTTATGATCTCCCATTCTTCTAAGTTCCAATGAATACAGGCTCAACCTTTCCTGAATGGCAATTCCCTTCATCCTGGGAATTAGCCTCGTCAACTTCCTCTGAACTGCCTCCAAAGCACGAAAAAATAAGGAAGCTAAAAATGTATTGAGTACTTCAGATGCAGTCTCATTAACACCAGCCACTCAAACGGGTTACAGTCAGGTTTAGAATCAATGTCAGGAAGTTCTTAACATTTAGAGTGTTCGATGAGTAGAATGCACTCAACATGGGGAGGAGAACAGAAGTAAAAATAAAATCGGGATTGTTGAAGTCAAAGTTTGGATGCACGATCGAAAGGAATTTAAAGATGCGCTCTGATGAGTGGAATGATTTGTATTTGTTTGCTAAATGGAAGTGGCACAGGTTAGAGGAGGCATTTGCAGAGATGTTTCTGTGGAAACAGGTGAGTGTTGGATCTACATGGTCTTATGTATTGGGCATGTATATATAAACAGTGGTCGGTTGGTCCAATGTACCCTTTCCATGGAAATGTCTCCGGTTTAAAACAAGGATATAATTTACAAAACACTGAATCTAGAGTTTACACAAAACAAACCTCCTGGAAAAATAAAGATTTACGCTTGCATATTACCATTGACGACCTTTCTATGTCCCAAAGTGCCTTGTAGAAAATAACTAATTTTTGAAGTGTTGTCACCTGTTATAATGTAGCTAAAGCAGCAAACAGTTTGCACATAGCAAGATCTCATAAGCAGCAATGAGATTATTGTCAACTTATCAAGCCTTGTTCAATAGTGTCTTCCAAAGCTTTTATCTCGACCAACTATAAGACAAGGGCAGCAGAAACTGGAACACCACCACCCCTGCAATTTCCCCTCCAAAATGCTCACCATCCTTGCTTGGAAATATATCACTGTCACTGGGTCAACATCCTGGAACTCCCTCCTTAATGGCACTTTGCGTGTTCCCATGTCACGTGGACTGCAGCAGTTCAAGAAATCAGCTCTCCAGGGCAATTAAGGATGGACATCCTTACACCACCACAGCCATCTTGAGAGAGAGTCTGGGAGTCCATGATGATGTGACAGGAAGTGCCCTTTCTACCAACAGCCAAGCTACAAATTCGTGCTTGTTTGAAAATTCTGGAGAGAAGGCTTTCCACCAAATGGCTTTGTCATGCTGTCCAGGTAACCATCCGACCGGATTGGCCTCCTTCTGTCCATTAGGAGAAAGTGAGGACTCCAGATGCTGGAGATTAGAGTTGATGAGTATGATGCTGCAAAAGCACAGCAGGTCAGGCAGCATCTGAGGAGGAGGGGAATCGACGTTTCAGGCATAAGCCCTTCATCAGGAATGGGGCAAAGGCAATTATAATGCGATTAAGCAAGAATTAGGATGCATAGAATGGGGTTGCAAAATTCAGGGAATGCAGACAATCGAAATGTGGAGCTGGTTTAAGGAACAGATATTGTGTGTCCTTGATAGGTATGTCCCTGTCAGGCAGGGAGGAAGTGATAAGGTAAAGGAACCGTGGTTTACTACAGAAATTGCATCTCTTGTTAAGCAGAAGAAGGAGGCTTATGTGTTGATGAGGCAAGATGGTACAGATGAGGCGATGGAGAGTTACAGATTAGCTAGGAAGGATCTAAAGAGAGAGTTAAGAAGAGCAAAGAGAGGACACGAGCAGTCTTTAGCAAATAGAATAAAGGAGAACCCTAAACCTTTCTATAGGTATGTGAGGAATAAAAGGATGATTAGGGTAGGAATAGGGCCAGTCAAAGACAGAAGTGGGAAATTGAGTGTGGACCCTGTACAGATCGGAGAGGTGCTAAATGAACATTTCTCATCAGTGTTCACTCAGAAAAAGGAGAATATTGTAGAGGAGAAAAATGAGGTACGAGATATTAGATTAGAAAGGATCGAGGTTAGTTACCCACAGGTGTTATCAATTCTAGAAGGAGTGAAAGTAGACAAGTCCCCTGGGCCGGATGGGATTTATTCGAGGATTCTCTGGGAAGCTAGGGAGCAGATAGCAGAGCCTTTGGCTTTGATATTTGAGTCGTCATTGTTTACAGGTTAGGTACCTGAGGACTGGAGGATTGCAAATGTTGTGCCCTTGTTCAAGAAGGGCAGCAGAGATGAACCAGGTAATTATAGACAAGTGAGCCTTACTTCTGTAGTAGGAAAGGTTTTGGAAAGGATTATAAGAGATCAGATTTATAATCATCTAGCAAATAACAATTTGATTTCAGATAGTCAACATGGTTTCGTCAAGGGCAGGTCGTGTCTCACAAACCTCATTGAGTTTTTTGAGATGGTGACCAAGCATGTAGATGAGGGTAGGGCAGTTGACGTGGTATACATGGACTTCAGTAAAGCCTTTGATAAGTTTCCACATTACAGGCTGATGGAGAAAATGCAGAGGCATGGAATTGAGAGTAATTTAGCAGTTTGGATTGGAAACGGGCTTTCTGAATGAAGGCAAGTGGTGGTTGATGGAAAATATTCAGTCTATTACTAGTGGTGTGCCACAAGGATCTGTTTTGGGACCACTGCTGTCTGTCATTTTTATAAATGACTTAGACGCAGGCATAGGTGGATGGATTAGTAAATTCGCAGACGACACTAAAGTTGGTGGAGTAGTGGACAGTTTGGAAGAATGTTACAGGTGCAGGAGGACTTGGATAAACTGCAGAATTGGGCTGAGAGGTGGCAAATGGAGTTCAATGCAACTAAATGCGAGGCCATGCACTTTGGGAAGAATAACAGGAAGGCAGAGTACTGGGTCAATAGAAAGATTCTTGGTAGTGTGGATGTGCAGAGGGATCTTGGAGTCCATGTGCATCGATCCCTGAAAGTTGCCACCCAGGTAGATAATGCTGTGAAGAAGGTATGCAGTGTGTTAGGTTTCATTGGTAGAGGGATTGAGTTCTGGAACTGCAATATCATGCTGCGACTATACAAAACGCTGGTGCGACCACACTTGGAATATTGTGTACAGTTCTGGTCACCCCATCACAGGGAGGATGTGGAAGCATTCGAAAAGGTGCAAAGGAGATTTACCAGAATGTTGCCTGGTCTGGAGGCAAGGTTTTATGAGGAAAGGCTGAGAGACTTGGGTCTGTTTTCATTGGAAAGAAGAAGGCTAAGGGAGGATTTGATAGAGACATACAAGATGATCAGAGGATTAGATAGAGTAGACAGTGAAATACTTTTCCCTAGGATGAACTACAAATTGAGGGGTGATAGATTTTAGACAGATGTCAGAGGAAGGTTCTTTACGCAGAGAGTGGTAAGGGTGTGGAATGCCCTATTTGCTAATGTACTCAACTCAGCCACATTAGGGAGATTTAAACAATCCTTAGATAAGCACATGGCTGATTTTGGGATAGTGTCGGGGATGAGCTGAGAATAGTTCACAGGTTGGCGCAAGGCCTGTTCTGCGCTGTATTGTTCTATGTTCTATGAAGGGTTTATGCCTGAAACTTTGATTCTCCTGTTCCTCGGATGCTGCCTAACCTGCTGTGCTTTTTTTTAAGATTAGATTACTTACAGTGTGGAAACAGGCCCTACGGCCCAACAAGTCCACACCGACCCAGACCCATTCCCCTACATCTAATAATACGGTCAATTTACCATGGCCAATTCACCTAACCTGCATATTTTTGGACTATGGGAGGAAACCCACGCAGACACAGGGAGAATGTGCAAACTCTACACAGACAGTTGCCTGAGGTGGGAATTGAACCCGGGTCTCTGGCACTGTGAGGCAGCAGTGCTAACCACTGTGCCACCGTGCTGCCCTTAATAGAGAGCTTTAGAATCCCCACAGTATGACAAGTCCGCACCAACCCTCCAAAGACTATCCCACCTGGACTCATTACCATACCCTATTACTCTACATTTCCCATGACTAATGCACCTAACCTATACATCCCTGAACACTATGAGCAATTTAGAATGGCCAATTCAACTAACTTGCACAGTGGGAGGAAACCGAAGCACTCTGAGAAAACCCACACAGACACAGGGAGAATGTGTAAACTCCACACAGACAGTCGCTCAAGGCTGGAATCAAACCCAGGTCCCTGGTGCTGTGAGGCAGTAGTAGTACTAACCACTGAGCCACCATGCTGCTCTCGTATCATACTCTTCGATACCTCCTGTCCATGCAGGGGCTCAAGCACGTTAGATGCTGATCACTGCCTGATGACCTTGTGGGGAAAAAGCTATTTTTCTGTTCAAACCTTTTCACAAGGCACGACTGAGACTATTTAGCCAGTTCCTCAACAAGGTGGCCTGGCCCACCATTCATGGTGTGATGACCACTGTCATTAAGACCATCCTAGTTCATGGGGCATAGATTGCAGCAAACAGGCCAGTCACATCCTCACTCTCAGGTGAGGTGCCACTTTATACCTGCCATAGCCCTGGCACCATGTTGAAGCTATTGACACAGTTCTGGCCAGTCAGGAAGCATGTTGCTGTGGGTTGTATTTCCAGCAGTTTCGTTAGCAATCTCTCTCTCACTCTCTCACTCTCTCCTCTGCAGGTTTCCCACCAATTGATTTCCAGTTTTGCACAGAGAGCTAGTGCAGACATGATGGGCCGAACATCCAGCTTCTATTGCCTATTGGTTTTTTGAATCCCATGTACACCTGGGAATCACTGGCCTGTGGGGGAGGAGCATCTGGGAAGGCGTCGAGACCCTCGAGACTTGCTATTGGGTGGAAACAGGGAAAAGGGGTGCTGCCACAGCAACGCGCCACCCACCCCTTTCCCACGACCACCTCCTGCCCCCAGTGTAACATTGGTCTGTACTGCCACCTATAGACTCACTCTGAGAGTGGGAGAGAGTCATCCTCATCTGTGAGGGACCATCAATGAATGACTCCTGCCAAGGGTCCCTGTTCTGTGGCAGTGCAGACTCTCTGTTGCTCATACCTTTCAGACTTTTTTGGCCTTGGTTTGATGGCGAGCTGGCTGGGATTGTGAGACCAAGGTTTGGTCTTCTCCTGAGATTAACACAACAGTGGAACACTCTTCAACCTCCCCTAGCCCTGCTGCGCTATGAGAGAGATAGGAATAGAGGGTCTGATCACAGCGTAATATGATGTAATCAGTGTAGGAGGACATAACAACTATTCATAGAACCATAGAACCCTCTACAGTGTGGAAGCAGGCCATTCAGCCCATCAAGCCTACATTGATCCTGCAAAGAATGTTCTCTCCAGACCCATACCCGGACACTCACCCTGTAACCCTGCATTTCCCATGGCTATTCCACTTAGCCTGCACATCCCTGGACACTATGGGTAATTTAGCATGGCCAATCCACCTAACCTGCACATCTTCAGACAACTGTGTCAAATAGCTGAAAAATTCTGAATGCTGAAAAATTCTACCTGGCTGTAAAATTTTAAAAGTCTTGTCTTTGTTTTCAAGTCCCTCTCTACAATACCCTTGGCTCTGCAATCCTCAGCTCTCTTCCCTCCTCCAATTCTGGCCTCTCGCATGGTCCTCATTTTAATTGCTCCGCCATTGGCAGCAGTACCCTCAAATGCCTGGGCCCTAACCTCTCTAATTCCCTTGACCTTACACCTTTCCACTTCTGCACCTCTTCACAATGTCCTTTAAAACCTACCTCTTAGACCAAGCCTTTAGTCGTCTATTCCTATACCACCTGTGACTCAGTGTCAAATCTGGGTTGTTATCGCACATGTGAATTTCACGGTGCTATATAACTGCAAGCTGTTGTTGTTGTCATAGTCACATTAGTTGCCATTTATTTAAGCAACGTATGGGCAGTTATTCAGGCTGATCTCTGCCAGGTAGAACACTGCAATTGAACTGTGTAAAAATACAATCAAAGAATCTGATCCCCCAACTTTAATAACATGACGCATCCAGAAAGTAACAAGACATTTTTGATTTTGAGGGAGAGTTTGCAAATGGCTGCAGAACCATAGTGAAACATCAAGGGTCACTTCACATGTTTCTGTATCCTGTTATCACTCAGTCTATGGTTCTTCAGCTCTCTGGTCTGTATTTTGTCAGCTGTGTTTTTGGCTGCTCCACTCTGACATTTTATTTTGATAAACCAACAGTTAAAACCTCTCTTTATTTCTCATTCCAGAATATGATTATTTTGATCTTTTTGACATTACTTTCATAGTTGGTTGAAGAGAACACTGCTTGGTATTGATTCGCACTGTATATTCAATCTACCTCAGTGGAACACAGGCAGCAATAATTGACTTTTGCAAATTTACAATCGCCCTGGTGAATGGGGACTTGCTGAATCATTTCACAACACTTCCATCTTAAAAAAAAACCTACAGGAGTTATTAAGAGATTCTAATTCAAAGCCATTTCCCTTCTCCTCCGTATTATGTGTGTTGGGGAGAGGCTTGTGGTCGTTAAAAATCCTAAGGCTATTACTGTGACTGAAACCCCCACGATTAATATCCCGGGAGATACCATTGACCAGCAACTGACCTGGACTGTCATCTCAATACAGTGATTACAAAAGCAGGTCAGAGGCTAGGATTCCTGCTGTAATTCCCCAAAGCCATCTATAAGTCAGGAGTGTGATGCAATATTCCCCACTTGCCTGGATGAGTGTGGCTCCAGCAACGCTCAAGAAGCTTGACACTAACCAGGACAATGCCCTGTTGATTGGCACCACATCCACAAATATTCATCCCCTCCACTACTCAGTTGCAGTGGTGTTTACCATCTACAAGGTGCACTGTAGAAATCCACCTATGCTCCTTTAACCAGCACCTTGAAAACCCATGACTGCTCCCATCTAGAAGGACAAAAGCAGCAGATAATTGGGTCTGCGGCCTGCAGTAGCCCCTCCAAGCCATTCATCATCCTGATTTGGAACTGTATTGCCATTCCTTCTGTGTTGCTGGGTCAAACTTCAGGAACTCTCTCCCTAACAGCATTGTGAATCTACCCACCCCAAATGGACTGCAGCGGTTCAAGAAGGCACCTCAACACTGCCTTTTCAAGGCACCCAGGAATGTGCAGTAAATGCTGGCCCAGCCAACAACTACATCCTCTGAATGAATAAAAGAGACCTTGGCCAACCACGTGACCAGTGAGTGTCTCTATTCCTCTATGTTGTGTGAGGGCTTCAGGTTCCCAGAGCTACCTTGTAGTGATGCCACGGAGCTGCACATCACTGAGTGTAAGTAGCACAGTGTGGGATGAGTTGGAATACACCGCACACACCAGACTGCAATACTTAAAATTGGAAGACTCACAAAAACACATGGATTTGAACACATCAAGAAGATAATTAGCCCTTACTTATTGTAACTGTTAAATCAGAGCCTGGTATCTCTATGATGTACAGCAGTATTTAATGTTAGGTATAATCAATAGGGTTTCTTCGAAGTTTAAGCCTAAAGACAGGTCTTACTTTTGCTTTAGTCATGGAGTCATGGAGGTTTACAGCAGGGAACAGGTCCTTTGGCCTAACTTGTCCATGCTGCCCAGTTTTCACAATTAATCTAATCCATTTGCCTGCATTTTGTCTATATCCCTCCATATCTATCCCATCTGTTTACCTGTACAAATGTTTCTTAAATGACACAATTGTACTCACCTCCACCACTACCTCTGGCAGCCATTCCAGACACTTACCACCCTCTATGTGAAAAAAATTGCCCCTCTGGACTCAATCTGTGGCATCAATCCGCATGATAAAAGCTTTTATAAATTTAAATATGAAATATAGAGATGCCAATTATATGATAAAATAGAAGGAAGAGAAATTAGTTAATTTAAAAATGGCTCATCCTCCAAAACACAATCATCTTAGTTTGTTTATATCTACTCCTCCATAAACAACTAATTCATCCATCATTAATCCTTTCAAATACAACTGGCTATGAATATTAGTCATTCATTAGAACAGCAGTAAGAAGTATTTGAAAGGCATTTATGGAGCAATAGTAGTGACCCTACTTCTGGAACAGGAGGCCTGGATTTAAATCCAATCTTCTCCAGAGGTGTGTAATGATATTTCTGAATAGGCTTTTTTTTAGGATTCCCTACAGTGTGGAAACAGGCCCTTCGGCCCAACCAGTCCACATCGATCCTCCGAAGAGTAACCCACCCAGACCCATTTCCCCGCTGACTAATGCACCTGACACTATGGGCAATTTAGCATGGCCAATTCACCTGACTTGCACATCTTTGGACTGTGGGAGGAAACCCACGCAGAGACGGGGAGAATGTACAAACTCCACACAGACAGTCGTCCGAGGCTGGAATCGAACCCGGGACCCTGGTGCTGTGAGGCACCATGCCATCCACAAATAGAATACAATGAGAAATATTTGTTAAGGAAAATCGTGTAACTTCGGTCAGTGGATCCATGGGAATCTGTTCCGTGGAATTTAACAGTAAATTCTGACAATTTTATGGAGTTGATATTTATGGAAATATGATCATGTGATCAGCCTCAGCCATTTTATGAATGCAGCAAGATTGTCCATTTTAGAAAGAAAGACAATTTAACCATGAAAATGGGGAAAATAATAGATTTTCTATGGGATTTCTCTTCATGCTTTCTCCCTGAGCCAAGCAACTGCAGGTTTTTTTTGTTTTGTTGCTGCATAATAAGCATGAAAAAATTAGAAAAACATGTGAGGTGCTTGCCTTAATATTATACAGATTATACAGCACAGAAATAAGCTAACCAGTTTAAGCTGTTATTTACACCAGAGTCCGCCCACTCAATTTACTTCACCTCAACCTTTCAGGATATCTTACTGTCAAATTTTACTCTCATCTCGACTCATTTCACTTCCTTTTGAAGGCCTTGAGCTGTTTGTCTCAATCACTTTCAGTCATAGCACGTTCTAACCACTCACTGCGGTAAGGGAGGGAACGAGGAAAGCCAAAAGCGTTAAAACAAACCTTTAGAAATAACAGGTTCTGTCAGACGTTGTTCACGGATTTGGTGACACATTTCAGGAAGCATCTCAACAGCTTGAAGATGTTGCACAGGAGATTTATCAGGATGAACGATGGACTTTATTCTTCTGTGGAATGTGGGCACTGCTGACAAGGTCTAGCTGCCCTTGAACTGAATGGCTTCTCAGACTATTTCAGAGGGCCAGTGAGAATTAAGTTTATCATCGTGTATACTCAACTACAGGGATACAGGAGTATGATGAAAGGCTTACAATATTGCCATTCACTGTGGCTTCTTTGATACAAAAGCTACCTCAGCACAAAATCTTAGGTAAAATGTAGAAAAATAAAGAAATAAGTTAAAAGTTTAACATTACAGTTCTTCCCAGTGTGACTACTCAGGTAGTTCTGCTATAACGTGAGTTTCGTCAATGCCAGTTGACTGTAACATGATTGACAATAAGGGACACTGTTTCTAAAGCGTGAACTTTTGAAATGTGCTGGTTGTAACGCGATTGCATCGCCAACACTTTTAACACGTGATATTTATATAGCGTGATTTTTATCTAGCACAAGAGCACAACTATCCCGCACAGCATAACTATCTGGTAGTAAATAAGAAATGAAGTGAAAAGTTCCAAATTACAGCCTTTTGTAGCCCATGGCCCTGCAGTCGTTCCACCTTGGGTTTCCCCATGACGGCTTGTTCTCTCTCCTGCGCTGGGCTTGACCTCTCAATTAGGTAGTAACAGTCTCGCTGCTGACCGCCATCTGGACTCATGAGCTGCCCCGCCACAGACCGCCAGAGTCCTGCTCTGGTGCCACTCCAGTCCCCCAGCTGCTTCCACATTGCTGCTGACCACTAGAGTTCTGCCCAGGCTCACCAACCACCTAGTGGCTGATTGCCAAAGTCTCTGCTCTGGGCCCCCAGCTGCTGCTGTTGCCTTCACTCCCTTCAGACGGTAATAAGAACAAACTTTAAGAAAGAAAGAAAAAAGTGAGAAAAGCAGAAAGAAGAGTGGTTGGTGTGGAACAGCTCAGGAAACCTACTCTACCGCCATCTTGGATCGGGGCCAACCACATGTAGACCAGACCAGGTAAGGACAACAGATTTCCTTTGTTTGAGAACTAGATTTTTTTTCTTAAACAACATACGATTTCATGGTTAACATTACTGAAACTAGCAGAATTTTTAAAAAAAATTAATTGAATTTAAACTCCGCAGGTTGCCATGGAGGATGTTTGGACGTTTGACCATATTACTAGTCCAGTGACATTACCCCTTCACTCACTCTCTCCCATGTCACCAGGATCGTGGTTATGTGTGCAGTTATCTGTATAGCCGTACGGAACTTCAGTTAGACCACATTTGGAATATTACACACAGTTCTGGTCTCCACACTATCAGATGGATGTAGAGGCTTTGGAGAGGGTACAGAAATGGGTTTGTCAGGATGTTGTCTGGCTGGAGGGTATTAGCTATGAGGAGAGATTGGACAAATTCAGTTTGTTTTTACTTGAACATCGAATGATGAGGGACAACCTGATGGAAATGTACAAAATTACGAGAGACGTGGATAGAATGGACAGTCAGAGTCTTTTTCCCAAGGTAGAAATGTCAATTGTTGTGGTTCTGTTCGCCGAGCTGGGAATTTGTGTTGCAGACATTTCGTCCCCTGTCTAGGTGACATCCTCAGTTCTTGAGAGCCTCCTGTGAAGCGCTTCTGTGATGTTTCCTCTGGCATTTATAGTGGTTTGTCTCTGCCGTTTCCGGTTGTCAGTTCCAGCTGTCCGTTGCAGTGGTCGGTATATTGGGTCCAGGTCGATGTGCTTATTGATTGAATCTGTGGATGAGTGCCATGCCTCTATGAATTCCCTGGCTGTTCTCTGTTTCGGCTTGTCCTATAATAGTAGTGTTGTCCCAGTCGAACTCATGTTGCTTGTCATCTGCGTGTGTGGCTACTAAGGATAGCTGGTCGTGTCGTTTCGTGGCTAGTTGGTGTTCACAAACCACTATAAATGCCGGAGGAAACATCACAGAAGCGCTTCACAGGAGGCTCCCAAGCACTGAGGATGTCACCTAGACAGGGGACGAAACGTCTGCAACACAAACTCCCAGCTCGGCGAACAGAACCACAACAATGAGCACCCGAGCTACAAATCTTCTCACAAACTTTGAAGAAATGTCAATTATAGGGGACATAGGTTTAAGGTAAAAAGGGGGATGTTTAAAGGAAATGTGAGAGGCAGGTTTTTTTTTACATGGAGGGTGGTAAGTGCCTGGAATGTGCTGCCTGAGGAAGTGGTGGAGGCAGATGTAATAGCAATGTTTAAGAGGCATCTCGACAGATATACAAATAAGCAGGGAAGAGACAGATACACACAGCATAGAGGCAAAAGGTTTTTAGTTTAGAAAGGCGTTATCTGTCAGGGCAGGCTTGGTGGGCTGAAAGCCGTGCCCCTGTGCTGTATTGTGCTTTGCTCTCTTTGTGGTGAGATTGGGAAAGTTGAGCTGATTCTCCTCAGAGCACAGAAAGGTAAGAGATGACTTAATCTGGCATTACGGGTGGGGAAGTGAGAGTAAATAGTTTCCTCTGGCAAATGGTGAGGAACCAACACCTGCAGATTTAAAATAATTGGTAGAGGAATTAGAACCGGAATGAGGTAGACGATTTTCACACAGAGGTTCTCAAAATTGCATTACCTGCAAGGGTGGTGAAAGTGGATTAAGTAGATATTCTCAAAAGCAATTACATGTGTAATTTAAGAGGCTTTTACAAGGTTTTAGTGTGAAAAGCTAATATGTAAGACTTAATGAGGGAGTCCTATGAAAGAGATGGTGTACGCACTATTTTGGTACTGTAAAATTCTTTGAATCTATCTTGACATTACAGTATAAATCACATCAATTGTGCACTGGTGGGGTTACTGACGGAATTGAATTAAGACTTTCACTATCCAAATTGTTTCAGCTTTAAGCATGTTATGTTCAATTAGCTCAATGGAAAGACAGAAATTATTAAAATGATATTAACTTTAATAGCTATGGTTTAATATCGGTCTTTAACAGAAACTGGTACTGACAGCAGCTTTTAACACAATAATGTTACAAGTTCTACCATGCTATGATCCCTCTCCAGGTGAGGGTCCCCATATTTGTTAAAATTCTGGATAGGGAATGACCCCTCCAGTGTTTAAGCTCTTGGTTGAGGAAGGATGAACTGACCCTTCTTCCTAATTCAACCTTTCTCTCTCTGATGACTTAATTTAAAAATAAGTCCTTCTCTTGGAAATAACTTTTCTCAATATAAATGCATTTATATTTGCAAAGGAGCCAAGTTGACTAGTATTTCTTCAGTTATAAAAAAATCATAGAATACCTACAATGCAGAAAGAGGGCACTCAGCCCATTGAGTCCCACACCAACACTCCAAAGGGCATCCCACCCACACCCAGCTTCTTCCAATACCCAATCCCTGGGACTGCACATTTCCCATGGCTAACCCACCTGGCTTGCAAATCCCTAGACACTATTGCCAAAGCACCTAACCTGCATATTCTTGAACTATGGTAGGAATCCAGAGGAAACTCACACAGACATGGGGAGAATATGCAAACTCCACACAGTCACCTGAGGGTGGGATTGAACCCAGGTCCCTGACGCTGTGAGGCAGCAGTGCTCACCACTGAGCCACCATGCCACCCTAAAAGGGTGAGTTCATTCGCTACTTAAGTTAATAAAACACGACGCATATACAGGTGTCTCCCTATATCCGTGCGTGATATGTACCAAGACCAACTCTGGATGCCCGAAACTGTGAATAGTAGCCAACCCTACCATTTAAATGGGTAATTTACCTCCCTGGCAGCCCCCTGGAATGTTCCATGGAATATTTTCGGGCAGGTAAACCGCGGATAACTGAAACTGTGGAAACCAAGTCCGCGGATACAGGGTTCTACTGTACAGAGATTAGAAATGTGAGTTTAGTTAAAAAGATATACAATTTCCAGGTTCTGTGAAAAATAGATGGTGGCTGTTAAGTTGGACAATACTGGTAACACTGATTTTGAGATTCTTGGCTTTGTAAATTGGTCAACAGGATTTTGCCCTGGTTCCTCTTCAATAATCACTTCTCTGGCTCACCTGGTTTCCAGCATTCACAGTGAGAGAAAACTTTTCTTTTCATGCAATGTAGGAGTATCTAATGCTTGCCTTTACAGTAAACTACTCCACTCCAGCACACTCTCAATCAGTAAGACACTGAAAGTAGGGCTGCAGAGAATTTTAATCTGTGTGCTTGGGCATTCCTGAGAAAGTACAAAGCAAACATGCCTTTCCAGTTGTTCACAGTTTTGAAAATAAACCACAAGTGTTCCTGCTGAGAGGGGCAATCAGTTTTTGCCTTGTATCATCTCTTCCATTAAAGTCTCTCTTTTTGATGTTTCCCTGGCACACAGGTCCACACAGATCCCAGTCAGCAAATTCTATTCGAGGATTTACACATTTGTTTAAAAGTTCAACATGTAACTCAGGGATATGACCCACTATTATGACACTCCCTTCCCTTGTGATGAATGAAATGATATTACAACAGGAGAAAACAATTAAATAGGAGGTCATGGTATGACAGTATTGTCATTGCATCGGTAATCCAGGTAATGCCTTGGGGCCCCAGGTTTACATCCACCCGGGCAGATGATGGAATTCAAATTCTACAAAAATCTGGAATTAAATCTAGTGATGATTGTGAAACCATTGTCAGTTTTCAAAAGAATTCCATTTCTGGTTCACTAATGCCTTCAGGAAATGAAAACTGCTATCCTCACACTGTCTGGCCATACAAGACTCCAGACGCATAACAAAACAGTAACCACTCTCTGAAATAGCAGAACAAGCCAGTCAGCTGTGTCAACTGCTAAAAAAAACACAAAACAAGTTATAAAACCAAATATCCCCCGGCACTGGAAGTGAAAATGGCTAACTCAGCACATTGACCCTACAAAGTCCTGTCTTCCCATAATCTGGTTATAATCTAGACTAGTCAAGCAACAGTCTGACATTGTATGATTCAGTGAGTATGGCAATGTCCTAGACAACACTACAGCTGGGACAGACCTAGGGTGAGGTGGTAGTCCAATGGCATATAGTCAGGAGGGACCTGGAAATCCTGAACATTGACACTGGACCCCATGAAATTTCATGGCATCAGGTCAAACATGTGCAACGAAACCTCCTGTTGCTTACCATGTACCGTGTCCCCTCTGCTTGTTGGCTGATGAATCAGTAATCTTCCATTTTGAACACCACTTGGAGGAAGCACTGAAGTGGTGAGAGTACTTCAATGTCCATCACTGGCTCGGCTGCACCAGTACTGACTGAGATGGTCAAGTCTGAAAGAACATCCCTGCTAGACTGGGTCTTCAGCTGGTGCTTAGAAAAACACATTTAGTCCTGTCCTCACTAATCTAGCTATCACGGATGCATCTATCCGTGAGAGTATAGGTAAGAGTGACCAGTGCACAGTCCTTGTGGAGACAAAGTCCCATCTTAACATTGAGGATACTCTCCAGCGTGTTGTGTGGCACCATCACTGTGCAAAATGGAACAGACTTTAAACAAATCTAGCAACAACTCTCACCATATAAATATAGTTGTTCCAAAAATAGTTTAGAAACAAGGAATCATGTTGTGAGTGACTCAACTCCTAACTCACCAAAGACAATCCACAGAGGATAAGTCAGGAGTGTGCTGGATTACTCCCCAGTTGCCTGGATGGGTGTAGCCCCAACGAAACTCAAGAAGCTTGACACCATCCAGGACAAAGCAGCCAACTTTATTGATAGCTAGTCCACAAATGTTCACTCTGTCCTGCACTGACACTCAGTGTGTACGAGCTACAAGATGCACTGCAGAAATTCACCAAAGCTTCTTCAAAAGCACCTTCCAAACTCGTGACCTCTACAATCTACAACCTCTACAAGGGCAGCATGTGGATGGGAACACACTATGTACAAGTTCCTCACTCAGCCACATGTCATCCAGATTTGGAAATATATGACGGTTCTTTCGGTGTCACTGAAACAAAATCTGGGAACTCCTTCTCTAACAGCGCAATATGGAATGCAACACAAGATGGATTCAAAAAAGTAACTCATCACCACCTTCCCAAGGAGGAGAAAGTGCGGACTGCAGATGCTGGAGCTGAGAGTCGAGAGTGTAGTGCTGGAAAAGCACAGCAGGTCAGCAGCATCCGAGGAGCAGGTGAATCGACGTTTTAGGTATAAGCCCTTTATCAGGAATGAGGCTTGTGGGTCGGGGCTGAGAGATAAATGGGACAGGGTGGGGTTGGGGGGAAGGTAGCTGAGAAAGCAATAGGTGGATGAAGGTGAGGGAGAAGGTGATAGGTCAGAGGGGGGAGTGATGGATGGATCTGAAAGGTCCAGTCCAAAGCCTCCAACTCGGCACAGCATTACCTCTCTGACCGATCACTTTCTCCCTCACCTTCATCCATGGCACGGGGCGGCATGGTGGCTCAGTGGTTAGCACTGCTGCCTCACACGCACCAGGGTCCCGGGTTCAATGCCAGCCTAGGGCAACTGTCTGTGTGGAGTTTGCACATTCTCCCCGTGTCTGGGTGGGTTTGCCTTCGGGTGCTCCGGTTTCCTCCCACAGTCCGAAGATGTGCAGGTCAGGTGAATTCGCCATGCTAAATTACTCACAATGCTAGGTGCACTAGTCAGAGGGAAATCGGTCTGGGTGGGTTACTCTTCGGAGTGTCGGTGTGGACTTGTTGGGCCAAAGGGCCTGTTTCCACATTGTAGGGAATCTAATCTAATCGAAACCTATCACTTTTCTGGTCACCTCCCCCCCAACCCTAACCCATCCCATTTATCTCTCAGCCCGACCCATAAGCCTCATTCCTGATGAGGAGCTTATGCCTGAAATGTCGATTTTCCTGCTCCTCGAATGCTGCCTGACCTGCTGTGCTTTTCCAACACCACACTCTCGACCCAACTTCTCAAGGGGCAGTTAGGATGGGCAATAATTTCTAGGATTGCCATCATAGCCGTAGCTCATTAATGAATTTTTAAAAATACATATATTCTCTAAATCCCTATATCCTTTGCACTTCAAAACTGACAAGAATAAATCTTTATCATAAAATGTTCAACTGTCTCTCAGCATCTGTAATATTTTAGTAGATAGAGTTCTCCTATACAATACTGTATAAAACAGCTACCACATTACCAAGAACGAGTAGGAAGAGAGATGAAATTTCAAATAAAAATGTCAAATAAAAATGCACATGACAAAAAACTGCACACTCATCTATATTTTCCCGGCTTTTCCCGCTGCTTGCTGCACGCAAGAAATATCTTTTGCAACTAAAGTTGACTGTGGCCAAGTGGAAAACGTTTGACCTGTATCGACCTTACCATGTGAACTCCACTTGCTAACACTGGTACTTTTCAGGCAAAAATCTTCTGCAACATGTTCTCCTGGGCTGCACTTAAAATCCATGCAAAAATAAAGCCTTTCATTTCTTCGATTCCATTCATTGATGTGAGATTTATGTATTTGCTCAAGGGTCACTCTCAATTGATTCAGTAACATAATGCTCCAGTTTGTCAAAATAAATTATATTCAGTTTCTGAATTTAGTCCCTTTTGTAACTGCAAGGCAATTCAGTTGCACTGAATCAATGCAATGTCATGACTTTGACAGCAAATTACTCTGACTAACATCAAAGCTGCTAGGCCAATCCATTTGGAAATTGGTAACAAAAGGGAAGTATTACAGATGCTGAAAGTCAGAAACAAAATTGGAAAAGGCTCTGAATCCTCATTAGGTCAGGCAGCATATATGGTGAGTCAAAAGTGTGGTGCTGGAAAAGCACAGCCGGTCAGGCAGCATCCGAGGAGCAGGAGAGCTGACGTTTCGAGCATAAGCTCTTCATCAGGGCATTACGCTTGGCTGTGCTTTTGCAGCACCACACGTTTTGACTCTGATCTCCAGCATCTGCAGTCCTCACTTTCCACCAAACACATACAGTGAGTTATCAGGCCACAAATTGGATCGCCCCATTATTTGGGGTGCAAGGTTGTTGATTTGCAATTTGTCTGCGTTAGTTCTGTTGAGGATATTGAGCAAGTAACCTTAGTTACCACCCAATAGTTTAGTGGCTGTCTGTATCAATGTTTTTCAATTATTTGAAGAGAAGCATGACAACAGTTGCATGTCCCTAATTTCCCCCAAGAAGGTGGGGGTGAGACTCTGTGCTGAGCAGCGAGTGGGGCATCAACGGCACACAGTACAGTCAAACCTTCTACTGTTAGAGCCAGTCCGTCCCTCTGAAAATGAAGCTGAGCAGATTGATAGCAGGCTACTGCTGAATGCTATTGCTGCAATTCTAAGTAAAAGAATTATGAAAGCCAGTGCAGAGAAAGGACTCTAGAGTTACAAATGTGATGTTGGGACTCTTAGTCTTGGAGGTGAAGAGGTAGAGAAATGCCCTAGTTGCACAGTAATGGGATGGGAGGAGGAGTTGGGGTCAGGGTGGAGATTGGTGGAATCAGGCAGTAGGTTCTCAGTCACCATTAAACAGGGAAGTTCGGAGTAGGTATTCAAGACGGTCAATTCCCTAAGTCTGAGCCAATGGTCCTCTGCTATAAAAAATCCTAATGTCTTCACACAGCTGGGTAGGGGCAGTGAATGCATGTTCACATGTGACCAGCAAACCACCTCATGCAGCCCAACACCATCAGCACTCCCTGTCACTCACATATTTTTCACAGTGGGATTTGAACCCAGGTCCCAGGATGTTAGTTGGGCTTCTGGATTATTAGTCCATGCAATAATGATACGAGGCTATCACCTCCCCATAGTGTTGTTCTGGATGCAATCACACAAGCTGATCATGTGCCTGTATAATTACTTTTGTGGAACTGAAGCATCTTGAGTGATGCTTGGTGGATTGAGGACAGCTGCAGCTCCTGATGTGTGCAATTTTACAGCAATGATTCTTGTCCATTGATTCGACTGCCAGCTACAATTATCGAAGACAGTGACAGCAGCACTCACTCTGCAATCCTAAATATGTGTGTGTGTGTGTCTATGTGTGTGTGAGTGTGTGAGAGAGGGTGTGTGTGTGTGTATGTGTGAGAGAATGTATGAGAGTGTGGGAGAATGTGTGAGAGAGAGTCCAAGTGTGAGAGTGTGTGTGTGAGAGAGAGTGTGTGTATGAGAGAGTGTGTGTATGTGTAAGAGTTGTGTGTGTATGTTATGTGTGAATGTGTGTGAGAAAGTGTGTGTGTGTGAGACAGTGAGTGAGCGTGTGTGGGTGTGAGAAGGAGTATGCATACGTGTGTGTGTGTGAGAGTGAGCATGTTGTGTGTGTGTGTGTGTGTGATAAAGAGTATGCGTATATGTGTGTGCGTGTGAGTGTGAGTGGGCTGTCGTGATCCCACTAACTGCCATCACAAGGCCCTTAAGCCAAGTCCACTGAATACTCTCCAGTTCCCATAGCAGCCGATTTCCCATTCATAAACAAATGATGATGAAGCGTGGCTATGGCAACAAGTTTGCCTGGATTTTACTGAGGTACCAATGGGGTTTATTTACAACGTAGCTCCTGAGGGTTTCCTCATTTACCTTTCCTCATTATCATTGCAACCAGAATAATTCTTTCACCTGCAGTATGCACGACAAAGCTCATTTTTGACCACCTTTTCCCTCTGACCCTTGTCCCTTCCACGAACAAGGAATTATATTTGCTCTGTATTGTCTGCGTTAGTAGCGGCTCTGAAGAACTCACTAGTTTTATTCTAGGGGGAATGTCAACACCTCTATTTATGTCACAGCTTTATCATGGAATGGTCTAAATTTCTGAATATTGCCGAGGATGAAAAGGAAATGCAGAACTGTCCAAAGTGCTCATCAAATGAATTGTTTAACTTTGGAGAATCGCTGATGCAGCACAATCTGCTAATTACCAACACCAGTGTTGCGATGCCTTATCATCATTTTGCAAGCAAAAGAGGCAGATATTTTGTGAGCAGTAAGATTACACAGATGGCAAGAAGGTAAATGGCCATAAAATCACTTTCTGGTTCCAATGATTAAGACCAAGCATGGAAATTGGCAAATTCCTTCCAAATGGTGTCATTGTATTGTATTGGCTTTATTGGCCAGGAAACTGAGACCACATCTACATGTCCCACCTTCAGCAATGAATTGGAATAACCCCCATTCATTTTGTGCTAAGATCATTGTACATGTACCTGAATAACTGGCTTGATGACACTCCATTACAGAAATTGCACCTGGTAGTGTGGCCGAGTGGTCTAAGGCGCTGGATTTAGACTCCAGTCTTGGTGGGCTGTGGGTTCGACTCCCACCGCTGCCATTCTTGTGAGTCGCAGGTTGCACTGCAGTGAGTTAAAGTTTGTGTTAAGCGTTGCTGCATTTAAGCTCAACGCAACATGCTGGATTGGCTTCTTGGAAACTTATCTTAGATACGGGAGAGCGCAGATTCTCCACCGGATCAGCATCTGTGTTGTTGTGCCCACATTCGCCTCCCACACGGAAACTGCCAGGCAGCTCCAATGCTGGGCAAGTTGTGTGGCTCCCTGTTTGGGATGGCACAATGGTTCAGTGGTTAGCACTGCTGCCTCAAAGCGCCAATGACCCGCCTTGGGCAACTGTCTGTGTGGAGTTTGCACATTCTCCCCGTGTCTGCGGCGGTTTCCTCCCACAGTCCAAAGATGTGCAGGTCAGGTGAATTGGCCATACTAAATTGCCCATAGTGTTAGGTGCCTTAGTCAGGGGTAAATGTAGGGGAATGGGTCTGGGTGGGTTACTCTTCGGAGGGTCTTGTTGGGCCGAAGGACCTGTTTCCACACTGTAGAGAATCTAAAAAAAACCCTATTGAGTATGGGCTGAATAGAGAAGGTTCTCTATTCACACTCATCCACAGATTCAATCAATAAGCACATCGACCTGGACCCAATATACCAACCACTGCAACGGACAGCTGGAACTGACAACCGGAAGCGGCAGATTCAAACCACTACAAATGCCGGAGGAAAGATCACAGAAGCGCTTCACAGGAGGGTCCCAAGCACTGAGGATGTCACCTAGACAGGGGACGAAACGTCTGCAACACAAATTCCCAGCTCGGCGAACAGAACCACAACAACGAGCACCCGAGCTACAAGTCTTCCCACAAACTTTGAAGAGAAGGTTTAGAGGGTAAGCTACAAGACCACATAAAAGAAACAAAAGAGAGAGTCTGAGAAGAATAGAAATTGTTGGAGAAACTCAGCAGGTCTGGCAGCATTTGTGGAGAGAAAGCAGAGTTAATGTTTCAGGTCCAGTTCTGGAAAAGGGTCACTGGACCCACAACATTATTGATAAGTAAGGTGGGGAAAGGAGGAGGGACCAAGGCTGGCAAGACTAGGATGAGTGGACACAGGTTAAAAATAAGGGTCTCCTATTTAAGGTGGACTCAAGCTGAATTCCGTTTCCAAAGATATTGTGGGTCTCCCTACACATGAAGGCAACTCACCATCACCTTCTTAAGGGCAATTATGGCTGGGCCAGCAATTACTGTCCAGCCAGCGATGACCATGCCCCACACGGGAGTTAAAAAAAAGTTCTCCCAGAAGGTTGTAAGGCCTCAGAAGTCTCTTCGCTAGCGAATGATAGAAGCAGGGTGGTTGAATATCTTTAAGACAGAGGTAGATAAATTCTTGATCAGCAAAGGTTATTGGGAACAGGTAGGAAAGTGGAGTTAAGGTACAGTCTGATCAGTCGTGATCTTTACTGTATTGTGGAGCAGTCTCAATGAACTGAGAGGCCTACTCCTGCCTCTATTACATACATTCAATAATTCGCATCAAACAGGAAATTTGCTCATGGAGATAGGGGACATAGTTGCAGTCAAAAATTGAAACTTTTCATCTGTCTTTACCAAGGAAGACAATGCTATCCAGGCCATGTGAAAGAGGGGGTAATTGATAAAGGTGTTAGATACAATGCTCAGGATCAGGTGAGGGATTTAACCCCTTGATTTTATTTACCCTTTGCCAGCATCTCAGGTAGTAATCGCAAGATTATTGCTTTCATGATTCTGCTTTCTAATTTAGCTCTGAAATTGTTCAAAATATTTCAGCAGAAACATCTTCCTCATCCTATCAGTGTCGTTGGTACCAAAGTGGATGACAATAATTGGATCCCCTCCCTCCCAAACTAAGATTCCTCCAGCACCACAGAAATGTTCTTAACCCTAGCATGAGGCAAGCAAAACTGCCTTTAGGATTCTTACTCCCAGCTGCCAAGAACATTATCTATTCCCCTAATACAGTTCCCTAACCACTCCCACATATGGTATGTCCTCCCTGATTTGAATGGCTCCCTGTAGATTTCTTGCCATTTTCAGTTTGCTCATTCTCAGTAGTGCCCATTTACAATGTGCAAGAACCTCATAATGGCAGCGACAATGGACAATGGCAGGGACCGTGCTCCTTGAGGACTACCCCTTGGGTCCCCATACCTGCCTCACTTGCAGACACACATCCTGTCCTTGATCACAGACCAGGTCTGAATGATCTAATCTAGGCAATGTGACTGCTTCCTGGAATAAAGTAACCAGGTAACATTCTCCTTCTAAGGTGGTACAATGTCTGCAGCTCAGATTCTAGCTCCTCATCTGGGACCTGGTGTTCCTTAAGCTGTAAATACTTGCTACAGTTGTGTTTGCCCAGATCATCACATGCTGCATGACCTGCCACCTGTATGACATTTCAGTTGTTATTAATTAATCACTCCAATATCCCTACTCTTTACACTTGACCATTCCCTACCTTTTGCACATTATTATAACCTTTCATGCACCAATATCAATCTATAGTTTGTGTTTAGGTCTGTAGTCTTCTTCCATTTTTCTTTAAAAAAATAGTTTCTTCAGTATAGACCAGCAAAGTGCTTACTTTCACTTTAAAGTCTGTGCACATCACATTGCAGTACCATGAACTACAGTCGTGTAACAGGTGAAACATACTCCAACACGATGTGCTGTTGATCATCTTAAAGGACGTTTTTACCCTCATTAAAATCAGTAGAAGGTAATTGATTTTTCGATAAATTGATAAACTTACTCAACTTGCAGCCGCACTTTACAAGATTTCAACAGAAAGTTGTGTATTGAGTATTGGGTCTGCGTTGAACTGTCAAATGGCTGAACTGTATTTAGTGCTATGAATTATTGCAGACATTAAGCATTGCGCCCAAGTAGAAAATCAGCAATTAACCAAATGATTCAGGGCTAGGATTGACTAAATTAAGCCCAGTAATGATTTTTTTTCTAGTTATTTTCTGGACAGTGAACACAATATTAAAAACATCTGTCAGAGAGATGGGTAGTCACAAATCTGCCACCATTGTTAGTACAGTCATTTTAAAGACCTCTACACAACTAATGGCTATTCTTGAGAAGTTGTGAACAGGTATTGGTTTATCGTGGAACAGCAATGATTAATGTACCTTGCAAGGTACTTACAGTAAATGTGAGAGTGTTACACTTTATCTACCTCCCTCTGTAAATGTTGACACTTTCCTGGGACTCCCTGAAAATTACCACACTGGTACCTGTGGAAAATTGACATGTGGAAAATTGCAGAGGTACGTCCTCTAGTTCAAAAAGCATGGCAAATCCAACCCGGTCAATTACCGCCCCCATCAGCCTACTCTCGATCATCAGTGAAGCGATGGGAGGTGTCAGTAACAGGGTTATCAAACAGCAACTGGTCAGCGAGAACCTGCTCAGTGACGCCCAGTTTGATTCGGCCAGGACCACTCAGCTCCGACCTCATTTTACAGGCTTGGTTCAAACATGGACAAAAAAAAGCAAAATTCCAGAGGTGGGAGTGACAGCCCTTTTCCCTAGGGTGGGGAAATTCAAAAGTAGGGGGCATATTTTTAAGGTGACAGGGGGAAGGTTTAAAAAGGACATGAGGGGAAGCTTTTTTTTTAAACAGAGGGTGGTTTGTATGTGGAATGAACTGTCAGAGAAAGTGGCCTATGGTTGCAACACTTGGAAGACGTTTGGATAAGTTCATGAGGGTTTGGAAGGAAATGGATCAAGTGCAGTCAGGTGGGACTATTTTGGCTTGGGAACATGGTGGGCCTAGAGTGGTTGGACCAAAGGGTCTATTTCTATACTGCACAACTCTGTGATTCCATGTAGCTACAGTCCTGGAGATCAGCTGTTGTTGTACAAGGCAGCTTGTACTTAAATGAGTTAAATGGAATCACCAGACATTGCATATAAAGGACTATTTTCAGGAGGAGCTAATCCACTCTATGTTTGCTAGCAGTTCTGTGAGAATATCTCAGTAGCATAAAAGTGCATTTAGTCTTAAACATAACCTGAGATCTTATCCTCAACATTCATATAACTCAGGTATAACATAAACTGGTATGAAGTTGGATTAGTGGTGCTGGAAGAGCACAGCAGTTCAGGCAGCATCTGAGGAGCAGTAAAATCGAGCTTCCGGGCAAAAGCCCTTCATCAGGAACGAAGGCAGAGAGCCACATGGTTGAAGAGCTTCAGGGCAGAGGAAATGACCTGGGAGTTGCAGTTGGAAAGGGACTGCCTGAGATTCTTGTAGAGAGAGGAGCCTGGCAGTTGCAGTGGGAGAGGGACAAGAATCTCAGGGAGTCCCTCTCCCACTGCAACTCCCAGGTCATTTCCTCTGCCCTGAAGCTCTTCAACCATGTGGCTCTCTGCCTTTATTCCTGATGAAGGGCTTTTGCCCGAAAGCTTGATTTTACTGCTCCTCGGATGCTGCCTGAACTGCTGTGCTCTTCCAGCACCACTAATCCAGATATCTGGTTTCTAGCATCTGCAGTCATTGTTTTTACCTGGTATGAAGTTGTACATAATAAACTTTTACAGCGTATCAAGAGTGAGCCTCTCTTCTGTTGAAGGGGCTATGTAGGCATCTTTTCCCACTTGGTATCAGTAATTTAGACTAATACTATTATTAGGAAACATTGGCAGCAGTGAAAGCATTGCAGATGGTTTGGATGGACCCAGCCGTAAAATGGTGACAAGGTTTTAAGATGGCAAAGACAGGTGGGATCTGAAGTTAGAAGATGGTGCACAGCAATGCAGTGAAATAATTCCACAAGAGACCAAAATCCCATCACCACATCACCCTTTATTTTAGACATGAATGTCCTTGACACTGACCCAGCTCCCTCAGAATCAGGTGTAAGTGAACAGAACTGCTGATACTCCTGTTTATTGTTGTTAATTCTTTTTTCACTTTTTGTTTTATTAAACAGTACAGTTTACAAGCAATTAACATTAACAGCCGTACACAGAGACACAGCAATTTAAAGGGGAGAGGGTTGGCAGAGCCAGACCCCAAAACCCACCGTTCAGCCAGTTTTCAGGGAAATGAGGACAAAGCTCAAATCCCACTGTCACACATCACAGACGTAGCAGTAACAAATACATACAAGACAGTCCAATTAGATAGGAAACAGTGCATAGAGTATAGACCCTCCTCAACAAGCCTCCCGTCCCTCCCACCTTCTGGCCACTCTAAGGCAGCCTACCCCATGCCCGTTCTGGCTCTCGGCCAACCCCCACTCCCCTTTCGACCACCTCTGGGACAGCCAATCATGCTTCCCCAAACCTCCCCATCCCCACCACCACCCACCCCAGGACGACAGTAATCAGGACGGCCTACCCACATTCCCTAACCGCCCATCACACCTTCCGGCCACCTCTAGGACAGCCCGCCCCGGTACCTGTCTGGGGTGACCATGCTGAGGACTGCCTACCCGCCTTCCTGCTCTCGGTTTGCTCCTACATACCATCTGTTCCTTGGGACAACAGCGTCCAGGGCGCCCACAAGCTTTCCGGATCTTAGCCTGCTCCTATCCACCTTCTGGCTCTCGGTCGCTCTGACACACCTTCCGACCACCTCTAGGACAGCCCGTCCCGATCACCCCTTCTCAGGATAACAGCGCTCAGAACGGCCTACCCACCTTCTGGCTCTCGGGCAACTGGCATCAGGGTGCCCTACCCACCCTCCTGCTTTCAGGGTGATCTATGAGCCTCCCAGTTCACAGTGAGGCCTGTCAGAGCCAGGGACACAAGGCAGTGCAGATGATAAACCCAACAGGCAATAGGACAGGGTCAATTACCAACAAACACTGTCCCTTCTGGTACAGGCTCCATTACTATAGACAGTTCTCTTCAAAATGTCGAGTCAATTCGCAGGAACAGAGTCCACTCCAGTATACAAAGTGCATTGTCAGAAATAGAGTCCACTCCAAACTGCAAAGTCCAATGCCAAAAGCAGAGTTAACAACTGAGGGCAGAGTGCATTCCTGAAGGCAGCAAATGCACAGCACACAGGTGGTCAGTCTCCATAGAGGCCTGACCCATCCATAGAGAACCAGGCCCAGTCTCAGGAACACAGTACATTTTAAAGGTGCAGTTAACTCCCAGGGGTTTGGTCCACTCCCAAACTCCAAGATGCAGCAATTGCTCACCTCCAAGTACACACACAGGTGTTCAGTCTTTACAGAGGCCTTGTCCCCCACAAAGGGTCAGGCCTACCCATACAGGGCCAGCTCATCTGGAAAGATGTATTTTCTCACAGGGATCAATCCAAACACAAAAAAAAGTGAAAACGCATTCAAAAAACAAAGAAAACCAGAGTGCTGCAAGGGCTAAGCCCTGCCACAAAATCAACATTGTCTTTTTCTCAAAGTAAAAGAGAAGAGTAACACATAGGCTGTAACCAGTCAGTGAAATAACAATCCCATAATGAGAACTGAGTTACACCTGAAATAGATTGACTGTGTAGATCAGGCAGTTTAAAAATCAGTCCTCAATAAAAAAGGAATACCGCTTAGCAAACTAGCGACATAATTCAGCTAGTTCAGGAATCAGGTTCCCCAAAAAGCAGAAACCAATAGCACCAGTACATACTGACAATGTGGCCAGACAGCTCAGGGTCAGTCCCCTCCCTGACACAAATCGAGAGTCCTTGACACTGACCCAGTTCTCTCAGAGCCAGCTCTCTGAGTAAGCAAAACCTCTGGCACTCCTGTCCTTTCCCCCCCCCCACACACTACTACCTAACGTTGGTAGTGCTTATTTTCCCCAGCATCCATGTTATGCCTGTGCAGGTGTAGGACCACAATGAAGAACAAACAAGTGCATAAATCTTTATTTATATTCCACCACCAGGAAGAAAAGAAACACCTGAGTGTTGGGTGGCACGGTGGCTTAGTGGTTAGCACTGCTGCCTTGCAGCACCAGGGACCCAGGTTCAATTCCAGCCTTGGGCGACTGTCTGTGTGGAGTTTGCACATTCTCCCCATGTCTGCAGGGGTTTCCTCCAGGTACTCTAGTTTCTTCCCACAGTCCAAAGATGTGCAGTTCAGGTAAAGTGCCCATTGTGATAGGTGCATTAGTGGGGAGTAGGGGAATGGGTCTGCGTGGGTTACTCTTCGGAGGGCTGGTGTGGACACGTTGGGCCGGAGGGCCCGTTTCCGCACTGTAGGGAATCTAATCTAATCAGTGACAAGCAGTGCCGTTCTTCATCAAAGGGCAATGCTGCGTGATTAAACAGGGAAGGGGAGGGCAGGATTACATCAAAATAAAGTTAGAGGGGGAAATAAAACACTCCACTCCCTGTGGTGTTCATCTCTCGCTGAAAACCTCAAGGGTGTTGGTGGACACCGCGTGCTCCTTCTCCAGGGGCACCCGGGCTCAAACATAACCACAGAAGAGGGCAGGCAATCACTCCTAACGACCCCCTCCATGACCCATTGCCTGGACCAGTTTATGGCCAGAAGAAGGTGAGGACTGCAGATGCTGGAGATCAGAGCTGAAAATGTGTTGCTGGAAAAGCGCAGCAGGTCAAGGAGCAGGAGAATCAACATTTTGGGCATGACCCCTGAGGAAGGGCTCATGCTTGAAACGTTGATTCTCCTGCTTCTTGGATGCTGCCTGACCTGCTGCGCTTTTCCAGTAACACATTTTCAGCTCTGTTTATGGCCAGGCCCAGGAGCAGACCCACAAAGAGGTCCTCTGACATTCCTGTTTTTTTTTCTCTAGTGTGTAAGTCTTTATTTATGTACCACCACCAGGAAGAAAGGAAACACCCAAGTGGTCAGTGACAAGCAGTACCCTTGCCAGACAGCAATGCTGTGTGATCAAACAGTGAAGGGGAGGGTAGGGACTAAATCAAAATAGAGTTGGAGGGGGAAATAATGCACTCTACTCCCTGCGGCGCCCACCTCTCCCTGAATAACTCCAGGGTGTATTGGACACCACGTGCTCCCTCTCCAGAGATACCCGGGCTCTGACATAACCGCGGAAGAGAGTCTGGCAATTGGCCCTAATGACACCCTCCGACAAACCTGTTTATTATTTTTCTCTTTTTTAATCTTTTTTTCTTTTTTTTCAGAACCTCTGACACTCCTTTTTTTTAGCAAACAGATCATCTGACCCTCCTGTTTACTTTTATTTCTTTTATTTACCCCCACACTACCCCCACTGCAGTAGTGCTTATTTTGTTCCCCAGCACCCATGTTGTGTGTGTGCAGGTGTGAGATACAGTGAGAAACACAAGGTGTGCAAATCTTTATTCAGTTTCCACCAACAGGAAGAAAGGAAACACCCGAGTGGCCAGTGACAAGCAGTGCCCTTCACATCAAAGGGCAGTGCTGTGTGATCAAACAGTGAAGGGGACAGCAGGGACTAAATCAAAATAGAGTTGGAGGGGGAACTAATGCACTCTACTCCCTGCGGCGTCCACCTCTCCCTTAACAACTCCAGGGTGTATTGGACACCGCGTGCTCCTTCTCCAGAGACACCCGGGCTCTAACGTAACCGTGGAAGAGGGGCAGGCAGTCGGCTCTAACGACCCCCTCCACGGCCCACTGCCTGGACCTATTTATGGCCAGTTTGGCCAGGCCCAGGAGCAGACACATGAGGAGGTCCTCCAACATTCCTGTTTTTTCTTTCTTTTCTCCCTTTCTCCCCCATGTTGTGTGTGTGCAGGTCTGTTTGACACAGTGAAAGACATCCCTGTTTTTTTTTAAAACTCCCACACTACCACCTAACTGCGGTAGTGCTTATTTTTTCCCCAGCACCCATGGTGTGTATGTGCAGGTGTGAGACACAGTGAAAGACACAAAGTGCACGAATCTTTATTCAAATTCCACCACCAGGAAGATAGGAAAACACCCGGGTGGCCAGTGACAAACACTGCCCTTCACCTCAAAGGGCAGTGCTGTGTGATCAAAACAGTGAAGGGGAGGATAGGGACTAAATCAAAATAGAGTTGGAGGGAGAAATGATGCACTCCACTCCCTGCGGCGCCCATCTCTCCCTGAACAACTCCAGGGTGTTGGTCGACACCGCGTGCTCCTTCTCCAAGGACACCTGGGCCCTAACGTAACCGCGGAAGAGGGGCAGGCAGTCGGCCCTAACGACCCCCTCCACGGCCCGCTGCCTGGACCTGTTGATGGCCAGTTTGGCCAGGCCCAGGAGCAGACCCACGAGGAGGTCTTCAGACCTGCCCTCCTTCCACATTCCTGTTTATGTTTTTTTTTCCCCCCACACTACCACCTAAGTGCGGTAGTGCTTATTTTATCCCCAGCACCCATGGTGTGTGTGTGTGCAGGTGTGAGACACAGTGAAAGACACAAAGTGCACGAATCTTTATACAAATTCCACCACCAGGAAGATAGGAAAACACCCGGGTGGCCAGTGACAAACACTGCCCTTCGCATCAAAGGGCAATGCTGTGTGATCAAAACAGTGAAGGGGAGGGTAGGGACTAAATCAAAATAGAGTTGGAGGGAGAAATGATGCACTCCACTCCCTGCGGAGCCCACCTCTCCCTGAACAACTCCAGGGTGTTGGTGGACACCGCGTGCTCCTTCTCCAAGGACACCCGGGCTCTAACGTAACCGCGGAAGAGGGGCAGGCAGTCGGCCCTAACGACCCCCTCCACGGCCCGCTGCCTGGACCTGTTGATGGCCAGTTTGGCCAGGCCCAGGAGCAGACCCACGAGGAGGTCTTCAGACCTGCCCTCCTTCCACATTCCTGTTTATATCTGTCAGCCAGGGCTCCCTGATTGGGCCAGATTTCCAGCCCCAGTCAGGGCATTTGTATTCTGTATGATTCACCTGGCTGACCTCGTTCCAATCACTACCTGCAGATTTTGAGCAGTCAGCATTTACCTCAAGAGATTTTCAAGTCTACAAAAGCTACAGACAGCCAAGAAGAAGAGTAAATGAAAAGGTAGAAGCCAGAAAATGGTGACTAAATCTTTAAATGTCCAACAGCTCGGAAGCTGTAAATGCAGGAGACAACGGTGAAAAAAATCAGTAGCATTAATTGCATTAGTTTCTAAAAGCATAAAACAGAAATAGTGTAAAAGAGTGAAAGAAAACATGCATGCACCACAAAGAATCTCACCAAAACTGCAAGGGGGGTTTCTGAATCATAAACCTAAATATCATGGTCAATGTTGGACACTGGAAGTTAGTTAAGTCCCTACAAGGAATTGTGAAAATTTTGCATTTAAAGAAAGATTCTAGGTTAAGGAACTAAAACAAGATTTAAATATACAGTAAATGAGTAATGTTAAAATCAATTAACAGTATCAGGAAAAACAATGGAAAATATCCTCGTCAAAGAAAACACATATTAAGAAAAGTATTCCAGTGATAATATAATTCAATAGTACCATAATGTCTTTAGTGTCCCAATGAACACTGACAGGTGAACTCTCGGTTCAATATTGCATCCAAAAAGGACAGCACACTATTGATTTTGGGGGTGAAAGGATTAATACTGAGGTGAGACAAAGGCAGTATACTCTATAATTCTGTCATACTGGGTGGCACAGTGGTTAGCACTGCTGCCTCATAGCACCAGGCACTGGGGTTCAATTCCAGCTTAGGCAACTATCTGTGTGGAGTTTGCACATTCTCCCTGTGTCTTTGTGGGTTTCCTTGTACAGGTAAGGTGGATTGGATGTGCTAAATTGCTCATAGACAGTTGTGTGCATGCTCCATAGTGTCTTGGGATGCACAGGCTGTGTGGATCATCCACGGGAGATGTAGAGTTACAGGGATAGGGTGAGTCTGGGTGGGGTGCTCTTCAGAGGGTTGGTGTGGACTCAATGGCTTGCTTCCACATTGTAGGGATTCTATGATGATGGATTTAAGGGCAGAATGGGTGAGAGCCTCAGTGAGAACCTAACCTCTGGGTCCTTCTCATAGACTCTTAACAATATCTACCATATCAAAGTAACCTGATACTTATTGCTAGTAACGATAACAGATTTGTCTAGTTTAGACCAAGAAGTGGTTTTTGTCTACTGCACTAGAGAAGGCAGGTGTTATAGTTTCCTAATTCAAAGCGTATGGTGACAGTAACCTTCCTCATGAGCAGAAGCTCTACTGTGTTGTGATCTAGTATGCCCAGACAGTAGCCCAATGACAATGCAGGATTTCCTCAGTACAGCATGGGATGATTATCCTAGATTAGATAGCAAGATAGAATGCGGCTTTAACCCATTGGTCTTAACCACTCACTGAGCCAACTTACCAACAGTAATAATCTTCCTTTTGCTTTCTTGCCTCCAGGAAGAACAGATTTTGACACATCCCCATGCGACACTGATTACCTATTCGAAAGCTCGTTCATTTGCACGATTATTGGTTAATTCAATTCAACATCTGAACTCAATGGGGTAATTAATCAAGAGGTAGAAAAAAGTGGGTAATGTGCCTAATGAAAACTTAAGGTGGCACTGATACCTTCAGATAATTACAGCTTTCTAGTTTCCCACTATCATTGCATTCCAGATTCACCCAGGTAATGAAGCATTCCTGCTGTACAGAGCCACAAACATACAGAGATACCACTAGTACACAGTACTTAACCACTGGCATGGAATTAAACTATGTCAGAGCTACTGTACAAATGATTGCAGACTAATATGCTATTAAAAATTACTCTGTGAGAGCTGAGTGTAAGTGATTTTTCAGTGATTTATTTTAGGTGATATTTCACTGAGCATGTTAACAATCACCATCCTTACCATTGTTGTACTAAATTAAATTAGATTGTTTAAATTGTAACAACACCTCACAGATTCTGAGTTAAATAATGAGTTCAACATGGCATATTGTCCTCTACAGTTGTTTCGCTTCTTTTGAAGTACTCTGCTTAGAGCATTGGAGCACATTCGTTGGTTTAAAGGATATTTTTATGTTGTGCCATTTTTCTTACTTCCACCATCATCCTTTTGATTTGTGATTCCTCACTTTACCCCTCTCAACTCACCGTCCTCTGGGAGTTTGTCTTCTTTCAAGTTCAGAGTGGTGAGAGCATCATACTTTAGGAGTTACCTGATGCCTGGTCTGCTGCCCCATCAGCCTACACTTGGTGTGCCTGTCCTGAATAGTTCACACTGTTCCTCACACAACAGGCTTTGAACTGACAAAGAGGAGTTAGGAGGACTGAGCTAAGGTATGACTGAATGAGTAGGGGTTTTGAGCTGGGGCAGCAAAGGAGATAATTCCGGGCAGAAGGAGTGTGTGACAGAAAGCTATGCTGTTGGTAATGGGGCACATAGTCAGAGCAAGGAGGAAAAAAAAACATTTAAGAATTGCTTGAGAGGTTTGTATGTGGGAACATTGAACAGGAAACTTGTTCTTTAGTTTTGTAAACACCAATTGTTAATACCTCAGGAAATGGTTCTAAATGGCTTTATGAAAAGGACAGGGTTTTTTTTTATTTAGATAAACAGAGTCAGGAAAGTGACGCTATTAACTACTACTCATTCTGAAGTGACCCAATCCATTTTGGGTACCAAATGTTAATTTCTGGGTTTGCCCATGGATCTAATCTCAAAGAGAATGAGGCTTTCAAAAACTCTGAATGAATAACAACTGGAGCATTGTATCTAGTTGTGGTCACCACACTTTCAGAATGATATGAAGTTCTCCGAGGTGGTACAGAGGAGATTTACAGAATGTGGGATTTTAGCTTGAGGGTTAGGTTGAACTGGAGTTGGAACACAATTTGTTCTCCTTTGAGTAAAGGAGGCTGAGTTTCATAGAATCCTCAAAGGCCATTCAGTCCATCAAGTCCACACTGACCTCCGAAGAGCGTCCACCCAGGCACTGTAACCCTGCATTTCCCATGGCTAATCTACCTAAACTTGCATAACTTTGAACTAGGGAGGAAACCAGAGTACCAGTAGGGAACCCACACAGACATGAGGAGAATGTTCAAACTCCACACAGAAAGTCACCTAAGGATGGAAGTGAACCTGTACCCCTAGTGCTGTAAGGCAACAGTGCTAACCACCAAGCCACCATGCTGCCCTGATGTTAAGGCAAATGAAGAAAAGCGATTCCTGTTAACTGATGGTAGAAGAACTCAAGGAAACAGGAACACACGTTTGGGCAAGGCATACATGAGGAAGTGAGAGGAACAACTTTCTTAAGCAGCCATCAGTTATAACTGGTAACTTCTCACCAATGAAGGTAGCGAGAATGAAAATGGTAATGATTTCAGAAGAAAATTGGAAGCACTCTTGAGGGAAGTAAACTTGCAAAGCTACTGGGATAGAAAGGAGAATGGGACTGACTGGATTGCCTGATGGGCTGAATACCCTCCTTTTGTACCATAATGATTATGACACTCTGACTGGCGATCACACTCACGATCTGGTTCATGGTGACTGGTCTCTGCAGTGAGAAAGTGGCTTGATAATGGTGTTATGGAGCATTCTGTCTGCGCTTTTGATTTCTCCTTTAACCAGCCCAGACCATGTACACAGCGCTCCTCTATCAGGCTGGACGACATGCACTAATGTTTACATTTGAATTGGATTCTTTCCAAAAATATTAATCATTCATTTGGAATGAATGGCTGTAAATATGTGTTCCGTGTTAGTTATCTGAATAAAACATTATTGCTGTCTAGAAAATAAATAATGATTAGCAAGCTTTTCAGAAAATATAACCGTGTTTGGACAGATTTTCTTTAAAGGTTTGTTTACAAATCTCTAACCAGCAGTTAACACAATCTAAAACACTGTAAGCACTAAAACAGGATGTGAAATGCAGATGGAAACATTTGTATATACACAATATCCACTTGTATTCCATTGCGTAAAGCAATGATGGTTATGCGGTGCTGATTGAACAGTAGATGGTAAGCTACTGAGTTTCAAGCGATCCCCAGGACAGCATGGTGGCTCACAGTGTGAGGGATCTGGGACCGGTTCCAGCCTCGGGTGACTGTCTGTGTGGAGTTCATACGTTCTCCCTCGGTCTGTGTTTGGGTTTCCTCCCACAGTGCAAAGATGTGCAGATTAGGTGGATCGACCATAGTAAATTGCCTCATGGTGTCCAGGGATGTGCTGGCTAGGTGGATAAGCCATGGGAAATGCAGGGTCACAGTGATGGGGTAGGTCTGGGTGAGATGTTCTTTGGAGTATCAGTGTGGACTCAATGGGCTGAATGGCCTGCTTCCACACTGTAGGATCCTATGAAAAGAAGTTCCATAAGAAGATTGTAGAGTGAATCCATAAGTTTAATCTGGTGAAATGTACAATGACTTTATACCTTTCATTAGCTCAAATATGAAATAGTTAAATTTGTAATTAACAATTTGGAGGGTCAATTCAATCAAAATTATACTATTCTGAAGGGTGTGAAAGGGTAGAATTGCTAAATCTTTGAAGGTGATAGGACAAGGTGAGAGGGTAGTTCAGAAAACACTTGAGATTCATGGCTGTGTGAATGTTGATGTTGATACTGAAATAATAAGAAAGGCGCACTCAACCTTGACAAATCATCGGTTAATTCTCAATGAATTATTGTTCCACTTCTGCGCACCACAGCTTGGGAAGGATGGCAGTCATTGGAGGTTTACTGGGATCCACCCAGCTATGAGGGACTACAGCCATGTAGGCAAACCAGAGAAACTTGAGATTGTTCCCCACAAAGCAAAGAGTGGATTTAATCTTTTAAAATTAAGAGGGGTTTCAGGTCAGGGGCAACTGACTGTCACCTGGGTTGGTGGTCTGCAGTTGTAGATTTAAAATTAGCAGAAGACTCAGAGGGGAAATAACAGAAACAACGTTTCACATCAAATGTTTGTTCATGTTCAGAATGCACATCACGAAGGGGTGGTAAGATCAGACTACACAGTCATATGCACAACTGAACATGTAATTAAAGAGGAATATTTTTCAGCTTCATTGCTTTGTGGATTGCTTGAGCTAAACAATGTCTGACAATAAATTGATAGTAAAGTAGTAACAGATTTCCACAGCGCTTTGCAATGACGACATCAACTCAACTGTTCACATCCTCCATGTCAGACTCAATCACAAAGTGAGCTTGCAGTCCCATTTACTTCCCGGGTCAAAGATGGTCTTTGTAAATCCATCCACCTTCACCTTTGATGCAGCCCATCATCTGCTGAAACTCTGACCCATCTCTCTGTAACTTCCGCACAGGATCATCCCAATGGCCGATCTCCCATCTTCCATCCTCCATCATCTTCAGCACATCCCACAGCCTGGGATCTTTTCTGGCTCCTGTCTCACTCCTCATCCTAGCTGTCTGAGTCCTGATTTCACAGCACCATCCCCCCCCCCCACTTCAAATTCTCATCCTCAAGAATTTTTCCCTCTCCCACCTCCATAACCTCCTTCCATGAGAGCATGTTCATTTGACTATAACCCCTGGAGCATCCCCACTGTCCGAACTCCTACTGTTCCATGACTTCCACTGCCTAGATCCAATGGCTGGGAATTCTCTTCCTGAACCTCACTCGCGCATTGCCTCGCTTCCTCCACTAAACATCCTTCTTAAATTCTCTCTCCCGAATCAAGCTTTTAATCACCTCTCTTAGAAATTTCCTGCTTTGGCTTGCTGTCAATGGCTCCGTGAAATGCTTTGGGATTTTTTTTAATGTTAAAGGTGCTAAGGAACTGGAAGCTGTTGCTGGGATGCAGTAGTCAGTCAATCTTGTGTTCATGTAATTGCACGTTGGTTAATAATAGAACCAATTAGCCATCTGGAAGCAACCCATACATCACTGCAGCTGTTTCGTTCTGAAATCAACAACACCAATTTGTTCCTCTCATCAGATTTAACAAAGATGGAATTGGAGAATGATACAAACACGGGAGGAGGTCCATAGAGAGCATCAGAGTTCTAACTCTGCAAAACTATCCAATTCATCCTGCATCCCTCCTCTTTCCTCTATATATTTATCCTTTACCTGTATGTCCAATTCCCATTTGGAATCTCCTTCCATCAGTGTTTGAGGGAACTCATTCTTGACCATGACATCTTGTTGCATTAAGGGATCTTAACTCACCTACCTCTGGATCCTTCATCAATCAGTTTACATCTGAACTGTGGTTAGTCACTGAAAACAACAAATGCTGGAGATTACAGCAGAGCTCTGATAACGAGTGATCTAGAATCAAAACATTTTCTTGCTTTCTCTGCATGGCTATTGCCTGGTCCATGGGATCTCCAGCACTTTTATGCTTTCAATACAGATTGCAGCATCTGCAGTGATTTGCTCTTACGTCTGTTCAGTCATTGTTTTGCTGGTGAGTTTCTCTTTATTTACCGAAACCTTTCATGATCTTGATCATTGCTAACAAATCATCCTCTTGACCTTCTCTGCCTTAAGGAGAACAAGTGTTTCCAGTCCCCCAACAAATCGCAAGTCTCTAGTAACAATGCTCCTAAAACTCCTCCGTACCCTTCCCAAAGCCGTGACCTCCTTTAAAGTCTGATGCTATATTTTTAAAAAATCTTCATCCACCTTCAAATTTTAGGTAAATTCTGGGATATTACTGGAACCTGGTTGGGAGCCCCTGTTGAAGTGAGGGGGGTTGGCAGGGGAGCTGTGGTTTGGGTTTGAGAAGCTAGGGAGGAAAGGGGATCATAAGAAAGGATGCCCAGTAGCTGTGAACAACCACGTCTGGTGAATTTCTCACTTGGACTGGTCCTCCCCTGACCATGGTGAAGCACCAGCAATGGAAGAGAAGAGGCCTTTAATCAGCTAATTGCCATTTTTAAAGGCTGCAATCTTCCCAAGGAGTGAACGATAGCCTGACATATGGCCCATAAACCCTAAGATTAGATAGTCCAATGACATTACCACTACATCACCTTGAGGGGGAACGTTAACCCCTTCCCATCTTTCCACAGATGCTGATGACCCTACTGTTTGCCTAGAAATGTTCCATTCGGAGTTCTTCTTTCTAGATATTTCTGAGCGTTTGTTGGAAAGTTGTCTCCTGGATTTGAATGAGAAGTTTTGCCAGTTGGACTCAACAGCCAGCTAGGATTGTCAATGCTGTGGAACTGGATTACCGGCCTATCAGGAACCTCTGCCCCGAGCAGCAACAACAAGATAAAAGTCCAATTGAGGCATCATAAAGAATGACTTTCGAACAGTTTCTTTGAACTCTTTTCACTAGGTAAAAAAAAATTGAATGTAGGGGAAAAAGTTCTGTGTGGGGTGGATAAAAGCAAGAGATCATATGATAAAACCTCCAGGAATACATCCAATTGGATTTGGCAACTCAGCCCAATGGGGAATAGAAACATTTAACATTGGCTGGCTCTTTCTTGGGAAACATTTGGAGAGGCAATGTGCCAGATCAGAGTCTGAATTGTAGAGACCAATTTTTGTCAAAGGCAGTTTAATTTGAAGGAAGTTGGGAACTTCAGTAAAATACGTTTTTTTAAAATATGCAGAATTATTTTATAACTAGTTGGTTATGTTACATGACACCAGCATGTATTGGAATAGATGAGTTTACTGGAGTTCTGGTTGTCACTGGACTAAAGGGGGCAGACCCTTCTGAAGTCAAGACGACTCCAGGAATTTTTAAAATACGGCAGGTGTTACATAATTTTCACCTGACAAAGCGCTGAGGAAGAGACAAGGATTGTACAGCAGGGAAACACAAATCTACTGGGTCATTTGAAACTTGTAGTGAGTCAGAAGTCACTTGACACCAAGTTATAGTCCAACAGGTTTATTTGAAATCTCAAGTTTTCAAAGCACTGCCCCTTCATCAGATGAAGTGGACTGCGCCTAACGAAGGGTAGCATCCTGAAAGCTTGTGATTTCAAATAAACCTGTTGAACTATAACCTGGTGGTGTGTGATTTCTGACTTTGTCCACCCCAGTTCAACACCGGGAACCTCCACAAAATGGTACTGAGTTTAAATAGACCCCACTTTTACTGCTACAATGGCCACAGTGAGGGATTCCTGATTTTATGCAGAAAATGGAAAGGAATATGTTTCTAACCTTAAACCTTTGCCTAAGTTTGATGAGTTGAAATTATTTACATTCCCAACACTGTAAAAGGAGAAAATAATCTCGGTTGCTCCAGTTAGTTCGAGGAACAATAAGACATCCTACTGGAGTACACTGTTTAACAGGCCGCTTAGACTAGTTTAGATAAAAATAGTTAGTAATAGATCTCATCTTCTCAGTGATGCTATTAGAATTAGAAATAGGATCCCTACAGTGTGGAAACAGGCCCTTCAGCCCAACACATCCACACTGACCCTCCGAAATGTAACCCACCCAGACCCAGTCCCCTACCCTATATTTGCCCCTGAGTACTTCACCTAATCTACACATCTCCGAACACTATGGGCAATTTAGCATGGCCAATTCACCTAAACTGCACTTCTTTGGACTGTGGGAGGAAACTGGAGCACCCAGGGTAAACCCACACAGACACGGGGAGAATGTGTAAACTCCGCACAGACAGTCGTCTGAGGCTGGGATCAAACCCGGGTCCCTGGCACTGTGAGGCAGCAGTGCTAATCACTGAACCATTGTGCCACCCTGTTATAGCTGAGTTCATAACAAATGCTTGGCTGAGTTCCAAAAGACTCAAAACCACCTAGTTCAGGGGGAGGGGCCTGAGTTCACATTTTGTTTGATGGTTTTAAGAGATAGGTTTAAAGATTAACTATCTTTGATGTGCCTACTGAATAGATGTTTGTCTGACTTTGTAAACAATCAACTACATAAAGGGACTGAAAATCTTTAAACGGGTTTCATTTTTTTCTCTGTATCATCCGTGTATGAATGAGAAGTCTATGGCATTGTTAGAAATGTATTTTCATAGCTACTGACACAGTGGCTCAGTGGTTAGGTCTGCTGCCTCACAGCACAAGGGGCTTAGGTTCATTTCCACCCTCAGGTGACTATCTGTGTGGAGTTTACAAATTCTCCCCATGTCTGCGTGGGTTTCCTCTGGGTGTTCCAGATTCCTCCCACAGTCCAAAGATGTGCAGGTTAGGGGGATTTGCCATGTTAAATTACCCAGCGTTTTCATGGATGTGCAAGATAGGTGTGTTAGCCATGGGGAATGCAGGGATGGGTCTGGCTGGGATGATCTTTGGAAGGTCAGTGTGGACTTGTTGGGCCTAATGGCCTCATTCCAGGGATTCTATAGATTCTGACATCTGAAGTCTGCCCCTTGTGGGTAATGGAGGAGCATGGGGAGGGGGTGAGTCGTAGAGGGCCTGATAGAGATCCGAGATGACTTTACTAACCACACTCACCCACCTAATAGCTGTCTCCAGAAGAGATGACACTCCCACCTCCCGAGACTGAAAGCTCCCCCCTGTATTACCTTGTTATGTGCTGCGATTGCAAACATGACGCCGTTGAACAGAAGGCCAGGGTCCATGACATTGCAAATACAAGCTCAAATGTTACCTTGAGAACTTGGAAATCATTTTTGAAAAGTAAAATATGAACCTATACCATTAAAAGTAACCGTTTTGTTGGAGACTTAACCCCATCGGTCCATGCTGACATTTATGGTCTACTCCCACTTCATCATCAAACTCTATCTTCATCATCTTCTATTTCCCTGTCTCCGATGTACAGTTGATTCTGATTTAACGTGATAGTTCCATTCTCGTACGAACTTGTGTTAGAAGAAAATCACGGAATAGCAACGCCATTTAAATTAATAGAGCCGGAATCATGTTATAGCCAATACAGATAAGGGAGGTTTGTGTTATGCAAATAATGGTCTAAATTCTTCAACTACATTAAAGCTGATTTGCATTGAAGAAACACGCATTAGAGCAGAACTGACTATATCTACCTAGCCTTCCCTTGAGTGCATCTATCCGATTCACTTCAACCACTCCCGGTGGTAGTCCTGCATTCTCCCCATTCCCTGGATCAAGACATTTATTAGATTTCTTGGTGACTATCTTATTCTGATGGCCTCTAGTTTTGCTCATCCCAATTTCCTTCTCTGTCCACCATTTCTATATCTTTCATAAGAGTGAATACAGAAGCATGTGGGATCTTTAACTTCACAAAAGCTGCAGGTTACGATGAGAGATTATTGTGTCCATCTGGTCACCACATCTTGAGAAGGAAGTGAGGAGCCTTGTGAGGTACAGAGGAAATTTATTGGGATGAGTGCAAGATTAATGGTCTTGAGAAGCTGGGGTGGTATCCTTGGAGCAAAGATGATTGAGAGGAGTTTTGAGAGAGGGCTACAAGATTTATGACAGGTTTGAGTACGATAGGCAAGGAACAAGGGTGCCCACTTGCAGACTGGGACTAAAACAGCTTGGATATAAAGGTTTGGGTAAGGTGTACAGGCAGGATGTGAGGGAGCACTCAAGGCTATGGGCCTAGGGCTGGAACGTGACATTAGAGTAGTCTTATTGGAGCTTTGGCAGGACAGCCTCAATGGACCAAAGGTCCTCTTCTGTACTGAAAGATTCTCTGAAGGTTTTTGGAACTTGCTGTCCATGAGATAGTCAACTTTTTCAAAGGGCAACTGGGTGAGCACGGGAAGGAAATAAAATTAGGGATGGAACAGGGGAACGGAATTGGTTGGATTGATCCATGAGGAACCATCCTCATCTTGATGGGCTGAATGGCCTCCTTCTGTGCTGTAAATGACTTTATGATTCAAACTTTAACAGCCACAATGAGGTCACTCCCTTTAGAGAAAATAAATCCCATTAATCTTTTTCTGATTCCGCTCTATCTCAAGTTTCTACTTTCAATCTCTGAAGTTTCACTGGCGAAACTGTGCTGGAAAATTCACCCACTTCTCCAATTGTCCTAGATTTCTTTGTTTACTACTATTTTGGATCGCATGACACAGCAGAGCTTCTGGAATAACCCAGGGACTTTTGAAAGTAGGGAATGGTGGCACAGGTTCAAAGTTTCTGGTTAATACTTTTGAGTTCACAGATTCAAACTCTACATGGGAGCTGGTAAAGCTGGAGTTAAAAGCCAGTCTTCTCAGTAATGGTGACTATGAAGCTATCACTGATTGTTGTTAAAAGAAAAACACAATTTATTGATGCCCTTTTAGGGAAATAAATTATCCTTAGCTGTGAGTCCACACCTATAGCAATGTGTTGACACAGTTGACATGGCATGGTTAGCACTGCTGCCTCACAGTGTCAGGGACCCGCTTTCAATTCCACCGTCAGGTGACTGTCTATGTGGAGTTTGCACGTTCTCACTGTTTCTGCCCATGTTTCCCTCATAGTCCAAAGCTGTGCAGGGTAGGTGGATTGGTCATGGGAAATTGCCCATAGTGTGCAGGGTAGGTGGATTGGTCATGGGAAATTGCCCATAATGTGCAGGGTAGGTGGATTGGTCATGGGAAATTGCCCATAGTGTGCAGGGTAGGTGGATTGGTCATGGGAAATTGCCCATAGTGTGCAGGGTAGGTGGATTGGTCATGGGAAATTGCCCACAGTTTGCAAGGTAGGTGGATTGGACATAGGAAATACAGGGATAGCATAGGGCAGTCGGTCTGGCTAGAATGGTCTTTGGAGGGTTGGTGTGGACTTGATGGGATGAATGGCCTGTTTCCACAATGTAGGGGTTCTGTGATTTTTTTAACTGGTCTCTGGAATGGCCCTAGCAAAGGTAAGGTTATTTAGAGTCGAGAGTGTGGTGCTGGAAAAGCACAGCAGGTCAGGCAGCATCAGAGGACCAGGAGAATTGACATTTCGGGGAAAAGCCCTTCATCAGGAATGAGGCTGTGAGCCAAGGGGCTGGGAGATAAATGGGAGGAGGTGTGGGGCTAGGGGGAAGATAGCTGAGAGTGCAATTGGTGGATGGAGGTGGGGGTTGGAAGGGAGGGTGGAGCGGATAGGTGGGAAGGAAGTTGGACAGGTAGGACAGGTCATGATGGTGGTGCCGAGCTGGAAGGTTGGAATTGGGATAAGGTAGGTGGGAGGGGAAATGAGGAAACTGGTGTAATCCACATTGATGTCCTGGGGTTGGAGGGTCCCAAAATGCTAAATGAGGCGTTCTTCCTCCAGGCGTAGGGTGGTAAGGGGTTGGCAATCGAGGAAGACCAGGACCTGCAAGTCCTTAGTGGAGTGGGAGGGGGAATTGAAGTGTTCAGCCATGGGGCGGTGGGTTTGGTTGATGTGGGTGTCCCGGAAATGTTCTCTGAAGCACTCAGCGAGTAGACCACATCGGGAGAAACGGATGCAGTAAATGACGTGTGGGAGTGCGGGTAAGACTCTGATGGATGTGGAAGGGTCCTTTGGGGTCTTGGGCGCAGTCCTCAGTTTTGCCAAGGTTATTTCGTGATGTCCAACAAATGATACCCTTGTCAGCAGCACACACATCCCATTAAAGAAATGGCTACAGTCCTGGGTCTTTACTTAAACAAATATTTACATAAAAATACTGTGCAAACACTGGGCATTCCAAAACACTGTAGGAAACACAGCAGACAATTTCTGCACAGCAAGCTCCCAAAGCACCAGTGGGAAAGCTTGCCCATTTGATGGGCAAACCGGGAGTACAGGTTCCTTGAAAGTAGTCTTGCAGGTGGACAGTGTGGGGAAGAAGCCTTTCAGCATGCTTGCTTTCATCAGTCAGAGCTTTGAGTACACGAGTTGGTACATCTTGTTGCAGCTGTACAAGATGTTGGTGAGGTCACATTTGGAGTACTGCGTACAGTTCTGGTTGCCCTACTATAGAAGAAAGAGTGCAGAAAATATATACTAGATTTGCCAAACATTTCATTGTTGGGATTATAAGTACATGAGGCTTCATTTAAACAGTGGATCACAGCCAGCAGTACCACAATACACCTCAGATCATCAAATTGAAATGAAATGATAGAAAATGCGTTGTTTATTCAGTTAGACAGTTTTCCTTTAACAGAATCAGTATCGACGACCACCCTCTCTTGAGACTTCAACGTCTTCCCATTCTTCCCAGGAGAGCGGATGAAATCCATTCATTTTGCCTTTATGATTCATTTCTAGAAAGTTCTAATTTGCACATTGCTGGCTATTGGCCTATTTTTTTGGAATTGCTTTCTTCCCTCCAGACAGGTTTAGTTGGAAACTTTTTATTTGGTGGTACTAAACCTGAAGATTTCTGAAAGAAATACACATTTTTGTCTTGTGCTCATCAGGGCAACTTGCAAGAATACCAATCTTGGGGGACAGCCAACATTTATATTCTATGGGAGGAGAGTGCTAGCAAAAATGTTGGTTTTCTCCTTAATTTGACATTCTTGTAAATTGTCCCAATGGGTGTAAGATTAAAAGCTTTGACAAGAAATTGTCAATTTTTTCAGCAGTACTCAAGTTTATTAAGATTGATGTTGTTGCTGTTCACACAGCATTAACCTTCTTCGTAAGCATAACTCCCAAAGTGCTGAAATCCCTTTGAATATCACTGTCCTTGCTTTCACTCAATGGATTTCCCAATTATTGCCCTCTGAAAGGCTGAGACAGTCAAATAATAAGGATTATCTAGTTACTTAAAGTGACAGTGACATCATTTTCCTGCTCTTGCAAACCACGTTATGATATTGTCCACTGTTTCATTCCCACCACACATGCTATGCACCACGTCACTCTCACATGTACACATACTCACATGCACATGCATTTATACACACAAATACATGCATGCATGCAAGCATACACATGCATACATGCATGCACACACACAGATGCACACATACACACATGCACATATACATAAACACTAACACATGTACACCTTCACAGATGCATGCATATACACATGCATGCATAAACATATGCATGCATACATGTACATGTTGCTATTAGGATGAAGAGGTACTGTACCTTTAAGAGAGTTGAAGGACTTAGACAGACACATTGAGTACTGGATAATTTACAATGTAACATTTAGTCCAGCAGCTAGCAGTACCTGTATTGCTCTGAGACAAAAACAAATTCAAATCCAGGCAATCAGTTTAAATTATGCCCCAAGATACTAAACTCCAATCAAGTTTGAATTTGGCATTTTCACAGTACTAAAGCCAATGAAACAATCCGATGCTTTGGAGTATACGACCGGGAAAAATTGAACAGTTGGAGGAAAACTGTCAAGACACCAACATATACTGACTGCCTGTACAATAGTTCTCTTAAAGGTACCTTTATCTATTAACAACCTGTGAAACTGATACCCTGAGAAGAAGAAATGAAGACAGAGGAAGATACAAAGAGAAGAAGCTGGCTGGTTTTGAAATTTGAATTTTTTGGTAAATCTTAATTGGGGGTTTTATTGGACCAGTATTATAGAAGGGAAAGTAAAAGATAGGTTAGAGAAAGGACTTGTAAATAGTTGTTGGTTAATTATTCTCTATTATATGTTAAAACAAATAAAATTGTTAATTTTTACTTTAAATAGTGACCTTTGGGATAGTTCTTGGCCTCTCACATTTTCATAGATTACCACATGGTGTAAATCTTTCTGTGTTGCTGGTTTAAGTTAGCAGGGAGGGGGTTACCCCGTGTTGTAACAATATGTACACATAGACACACATCATCACATGCACACATACATACACACCGATGCAAACACACATGCACATACCCACACAAACACATGCGCACATAGACAGATGCATACACGTGCACACATTCACATATACACGCAGAGACGTGAACACACATGTGCACACAGATGTACATACACACATACATGCACACGTGCAAACACACACACATGTACACACATGCATTCACATATATACACACACACATACATGTACACACTGAGCAATCACAACTTAAACACCCTCCCTCAACCCTTGCAGCGTTCTGTCTTCAGCCTCACCTCCCTAGAATTCCTGCCTGTCTACAGTTCTGAATTCTGTTTTAAGACCTACAGTAAGTGTTGCAAACAATGCTTGACCACAATACTGTGCATTTAAATCATGTGTTTTGCACAGCCAAGATTTGACCCGTGAGCCATTTATGAAGATCAACACAGTTGACCAAACTCTTCAGTCAGAGGTATGCTGCCAATGGCTGTCTACAGATCGCTAAATAGAGAACTTAGTATCTAGTAATTTTTGAACAGGAGTGTGAAGCCTTTTATGTCTCAATAGTTGCAGCACAATTTAGTTAAGGCCTGAATCTGATAATCACACAGGGCGGATGTAAGGATTATTATTTGTAAAATGATGGATCATGTGCACAGTGTATCAAAAGTGAAATGTTGTGGATACTGGAGATCAGAGATCTTCTGCTCTTCATGTATCTCAGAAACATCCCATAATTCTGCCTTCCAGTTCATTACATCAAAGTGATAGTTATTCTGCAGTTTCATGGCCATAGTCTAAGATTCTCACAGATAGCGATATGAGGTGATTAGCCTTGATAATAACTTGTTGTTTCTTTACTGTGTTAGTTTAGCGAGCAATTCTGACCAGAACTCTGGGAAAGCTTCCCGCTTTACTGCAATTCATTTCATGGGAGTTTTAAAACTTGCCTCAGCTCTTGGTTTGGCTAAGTTTCAGCCAAAGCCTTAAACCTCCAGGGGCTAAAGTTCACCTTTGAGCAACGCCTTGCCTTGTCCAATGGAGGAAGCGAGGGGAGAGGGATGGTGGGTGGGTCATCTAAAGTGAGGAAAGAAAAATGGGCAGATGAAGGCGTTAACCATGAGAAGCAAAGTGTTAAGTGAGCGCAGCACAAGAAACCTGCCAGGATTCTGTACAGCAGCAACACACCCAGCTGGGACCAGTGATTGGTACAGTGTGAACAGGAAAACCAAGGCTTCCGACACTCTTCCTGAGCGGAAGAGGCCCAGGGGAGTTCCTCCAGCCAACAGCATAAATCTCAGCCTCGACCCTGTGTGTGGGAAGCGAGTCATTAGCTTTTTTCTCAGCTGCGATTCCTGATTTGCGTAGGGAGAGGCCTCTTTTCATGGAGTCACGGTGACATACAAAACCCACCCCGTGAGATGTTGCAGATACAGAGCAGGCAAAGAGAAACCCAGGCGTCTCTGCACAAGGGGCAGAGATTTCTTTTAACTCTTTCATGGCTGCAGAAATGACAATGCATGAACAGGACGCTTCCCTTGTGGAGATACTCCAAGGTGCCTGGTGCACTCTAATAATTGAGGCAGCACAGTCCTTAGCACTGGTGTCTCACGCAGCACCAGGGACCCGGGTTCGATTCCACCCTCGGGCAACTGTCTGTGCAGAGTTTGCACATTCTTTCCGTATCTGCTTGGGTTTCCTCCGGGTGTTCTGGTTTCCTCTGTTATGAAGTTGAAGGCGTGTACTGTACCTTTAAGAGAGCGCGAAAGCTGTTTTGCACTGAGAGTTTGTAGGCACCTGTCACGTGACTGACTAGCAGTCTCAGAGTGTACCGGAAAATTGAAAGTGTGTAACATTTGGCTGTAAACCAAATACCTTAGCTTTGGTTGTAATTTTTTCGCAACAGTTCAAATTTAACCAATCAGTTTAAATTATGCCCCAAGATACTAAAACCCAATCAAATTTGAAGTTATTGTCTTTGACAAACTTGAACCAATGAGATGATCCGATGTTTGGGGTATAAAGAAGCAGACATTTTAAGAATTAGCCAGAGAGAGCCTTCATCAGAGAAACTGCCAGCAAAACACTCTCTATCAAAGGTACCGTTTTCATATGAAATGTCTTTGAAGACCAAAGACAACCCAGGGAGATCTACAGCAAGAGGAAGGAAGACACCAGAGACCACTGTGAAAACTTCCCGCTTTACTGCAATTCATTTCATTGGAATTCTAAAACTTGCCTCAGCTCTGGGTTTGGCTGAATTTCAGCTAAAGTCTTAAATCTCCAGGGGTTAAAGTTCACCTTTGCATTCTGCCTTGCCTTGTCCAATGGAGGAAGCGAGGGGAGAGGGATGATGGGTGGGTCATCTAAAGTGAGGCAAGAAAAATGGGCAGATGAAGGCGTTAACCGTGAGAAGCAAAGTGTTAAGTGGGTGCAGCACAAGAAACCTGCCAGGTTTCTGCACAGCAACAAGACACCTAGCTGTCTGGTTTTGAAAAGTAAGTTGATATAATTTTAATAGGACCATTTTTTAGAACAGTATATTGTTATAGAGTTGAGGTAGATAACAAGCAGTTAGGAGAAAGGAGGCTTAGAGTTGTAAATAGCTGTTGTTTAATGTTCACTTTTAGAGTTTAAGAAAAGATTGATATTTTTTCTTTAAATAGTGGAATTTGGGAGTTCTATGTCAGTCATACTTTAACAGATTACAAGGCAAGGTGAGCTTTTCTGGGTGTTTGGTTTAATTAGCAGAAGGGTTTACCACTGTGTCCTAACAGTTTGGGGGCTGGTGAGGGATCATAATTTAAAATTTCCAGTACACCCTGAGACTGCTAGTCAATCACATGACATGTGCCTGTAAGCTCTCAGTGCAAAACAGCTTTCACTCTCTCTTAAAGTTACAGTACGCACCTTCAACTTCATAATAGCTCCCACAGTCCAAAGATGTGCAGGTTAGGGTGGATTGTCCATGCTAAATTGCCCATAGTGTCTAGGTGGGCTAGCCAGGGAAATGCAAGATTACAGGGATAAGGAAGGGGGTGTTCTTCGGAAGATTGGTGAGTACTCGATGGGCCTGCTTCCACACTGTAGGGTTTCTATGTGCAGGTCATGTGGATTAGCCATGGTAAATTGCTCTGTAGGGTCCAGGGATGTGTAGGTTAGGTGGGTTAGCCATGGATAATGCAGAGTTACAGGAATAGGTTGAGTGGCTGTGTCTGGGTGGATGGGATGCTCTTGGGAGGGTCAAGCAGACTAGATGGGCCAAATGGCCTCTTTCCGCACTGAAGGGATTCTATGAATTGCTAATCAGTGCAGACATGATGGGCTGAATGGCCTCCCTCTACACTATAACAATTCTCTGATTCTGTAATCCATTTGCTACAAATTGGGATACATTTGCTATTGAATGTTGCTTCATTTGCTATTGAATGTTGCTTCATTTCCCCTGTAATTTAACTGTGAAACAACAGCATCACTGTAAACACCATAGGAAACTACATCTCACGTGAAAGTGTTGCAGCCACAAAAGCACAATAAATATTATTGAAGTGATTATTTCCTGACTTACGGCGTGTTGTAGAGTTGCCTTTGAGTTATAGAGACCTTTTTTTTTCACTGGAGCACAGGAGGTTGAATGGTGACCTTATAAAGTTTTATAAGATCATGAAAGATGTAGATAAGGTGAATAGCAAAGGGTTTTTTGCCTACAGTGGGTGAGTTCAAAATGAGGGGGGCATATTTTTGAGGTGAGAGGAGAAAGGTTTAAAAGGGACCTGAGGGGCTACTTTTTCACACAGAGGGTGGTTTGTGTGGGGAATGAGCATCCAGAGGAAGTAGTGGATGCAGGTACAATGACAACATTTAAAAGACATTTGGACAGGTACTTGAATAGGTTTAGAATGATGTGGGCCAAATACAGGCAAGCGGGACTAGTTTAGTTTGGGAAACTTAGTCAACATGGACGAGTTAAACCGAAGAGTCTGTTTCCATGCTGTCTAACTCTATGATCGCCCTGTGACATAAGATGCTTTGTTTCTTATGGTCCAAGAAACAGAGCTCAGACAAGAGCTGCAAAAGCGTATTATTATTTGATATAAAATCTAACGAGTGCATGTCAAGGCAGTGTGAACTTAGTACAAATATCAGGATCTGACTGGGTAGGGCATTCCAGCCATACCCACCACTCCAGCCATACCCACCACTCATTGGCATAATTTATTGTCAACAAGAAGTGACATCACTTGAGATGCCCTGGGGTTCTTTCACAACATGCTGAGTCAGTATGGTGAGGACCTGCAATTGCTCACACTCCAATCCTTCTCATTCCCACTCCCTCCTCAAACACCAATCTCCAGCCCCCTCAAAGTCCATCTGGACAAACAGCCGGCAGAGTGAAACCTGGCTTATCAATCATATCAAGTCATAGAGTCTCAGAGCATGGAAACAGGCCCTTCTGTCCAACTCATCCATGCCGACCAGATATCCTAAATTATTGTAGCCCTATTTTCCAGCATTTGGCCCATAGAACCCATCCTATTCATATACCCATTCATTTACTGTTGTAATTGGACCAGCCTCCACCTCTTCCTCTCCAAAAGACCCATCCAGTCCCCCTCCACCAATAACCTCCTCCTGAACTGGTCCTCACTTTTAATAACTTTTCCTTTAACCCCTCCCATTTCCTCCAAATCCAAGGGTGGCCATGGGTACTTGAATGGGCCCCAGCTACACTTGCCTCTTTGTAGGCTCTGACGAACAGTCCCTCTTCAGTACCTACACAGGCGCTGTGCCCCAACTCTTCCACCATTACATTGATGACTACATCCTGTATCCAGGCTGAACTGGAGCAGTTCATAGACTTCGCCCACAACTGCCACCCCACCCACAAATTCACTTGGTCCATCTCGGACACCTCCCTCCCCTTTCTGGACCTCTCCATTTCCATCTCTGGTGACAGTCTCCAGATGGATATTTACTATAAACCTAAAGACACCCATAACTACCTGGACTAAATCTCCTCCCACCCAATATCCTGCAAGAACTCCATCTCATTCTCCCAATTCCTCCACCTCTGCTGCAACTGCTCGGATGAGGAGACATTCCACTCCCAAACATCCAGATGTCCACCTATTTTGAGCAACGTGCTTTCCACCCACACCCATCATCCAGACAGCCCACGACCGCACCACTTCCATCCCCAACTCCACTGCTCTAAACCCCTTCCAGCTCTAAACGCAATAAAAACAGATTCCCCACTTACCACCCCACTGGTCTCCGCATCCAACGCATCATCCTTAAACACTTCTGCCAACTCCAAATAGACCGCACCGCCAAGAATATCTTCCCTTCCCCACCCCCTCCACCTACCGCAAGAACCGTTCCCTTTGCCAATCCTTGGTTTGTGCCACTCTTCCCACTAACACCCCCCTCTCCCCCACACCATCCCCCGGTACCTTCCCCTGCAATCGGAAAAGATGCAAAACCTGACGACACACCAACCCCCTCACCTCCATCCAGGGCCCCAAATAGTCCTTCCAGGTGAGACAGAGATTCACCTGCCTCTCCTCCAACCTAGTTTACTGTATCCAGTGATCCTGATGTCATCTCCACTCCATCTGGGAGAACAAACATAAACTAAGGGAACAGTTTGTTGAGTATCTCAGCTGGCCCCGCAGGGGCCAACCAGACCTCCCAGTCACCGCCCATTTTAATTCTCCTTCCCACTCCCTTTCCAACATGACCATCCTTGGCCTCCTCCATTGCCACAACGAAACAAACCGCAAATTGGAGGAACAACATATCATCTTCCATCCGGTCAGCCTACAGCCCAGATGAAGGGCTTTTGCCTGAAATGTCAATTTTCCTGCTCTTGGATGCTGCCTGACCTGCTATGCTTTTCCAGCACCAATTTAATCTTGACTACAGCCCGGAGGACTCAACATTGAGTTCTCCAATTTCAAATAGCATCCTTTCCCATCCCCCAACTCCCTTCCCATCCCCTCTCCCTCCTTTCCATTCCTCTTATTCACCCTTCCTTCTAGCCACCATCCCGATTCATTCCTCCCATCGACCAATCAGGTCGTACCCTCTGCCCGTGTTCACCTATCCTCACCTCATTACCCTGCCCCCAACCCCTTTATCTGCAGCTCCCCTGACACTAACCCCCAGTCCTGAAGACGGGTTATACCTGAAACGTTGACTTCTCCACCTCCTGATGCTGTCTAGCTTGCTGTGTTCTTCCAGTCTCCTGTCTGTCTACCATTTCCTCTGGTGGCTCATTCCACACATGCACCACCCTCTGCATGAAAAAGATGCCCCTTAGGTCCCTTATAAATCTTTCCCCTCTCACCTTCAAACTCTAGTTTTGGACTCCCTTACCCTGGGCAAAGACATCTCCGGCACAGCCACCAAAGTCCTCATGTCCTTGCTGGAGACTGATGTCCAGAATTGGGCAGAGTGGCCTGCTTCCACACTGTATGGTTCTGTGATTCTATACACATAGAGGGGTTAGAGGTTTGGATCTCTCTTCCCCAAATGGCAGTGGATACTGAATCAGCTGTTAATTTTAAATCTGAGATAGACAAATTTTAATTGAACAAAGGCAAAGACAGGTGTATGGAGTAAGGCCACAGATCAGCCATGGTATCAATGAACAGTGGAGCAGGCTCGAAGGGCTGAATGGCCTATTCTCTTCTTATGTTCCTGTGAACAGTTCCATGCCGATGGGGATGCATTTGGTGAGCTACAGAATTGTGAGGCCGTATTTTGATGTCGAATCTGTTGAGTAGGAACTGGTGCTCTGGGCAAACAAAATCTCACCCCTCCTCCTCAGTTCACCCCCGCCCCTTTAGCTTTGTCACCATCTAATGGCATGGTCATCACTCTGGATCGTCCCCTTGCCCCATTTCATCAAATCACCCAGGAGACCACGGCTCTGTTTGAACTCAGGAGAAGGGCCGATTGGGAAGTGTGGGTGGGCAAGAGTGGGGGTGGGGGAGGGGAAGGGAACCAAGAAGAACCAATACTAAAGCAGCAAAGAGGGAAACTACTTAATTAGGAGAGAGGTTCATGCTGGGGTCAGCAGAGACTATTGTCCTCCTGTCAGAGAAAGGCTGAAATCCCATCAGTCACTCGTTGGTAAACCACAGTCTGAAAGAGAAATGCATTGCAGGCTAAATGAGTCTGAGTGCTGTTGCAGCATTTCAATGATGGTTATTACCTCGTTCTGTTCACACGCAAGAGCCAGAATTATGGTGATATTTAGCTCCTCTCTCCCATCTCCAGACCATCTCCATCTACACCCTTATTTCAGAAGATAGGGCATATGTACTAATGATTTTGAATGGCCAATCTGTGTCATTGGCACTCATTACTGAGTCGGTTATGCCATATTAACTCTCATCTCCACTGTACAAATTGGTGAGGAAATTGCAAAGAATTTAAGGGACGAATTAGAATGACTGACTTTTGAAATGTCAAGGATTTGGGGACTAGAATTATCAGCCGTTGGTAATAAAGTTGTACGTTCTCATGTGAGGTTCCTCCAACAGTGTTTTAAGACACTAGGGTAGCAGCTGTGGTAAAATAACAAACAAACTCGGGCAGTTAATGACAGGGATATTTGTCAGGTGTCTGTATCTATTGGGGAGGGACTGCCGTGCATTCACAATAGGAAAGGGAGACAGTCCATTTCCTTCAATATGCTTTTTGGCATAACATCCGACTTAAAAAGAGGGGCATTTGATAGCAGAGTTTGAAGTCATCAAGCGTTTAAACAGAGTAAATAAAAAGGGATTCCAATGGCCATAGAATTGATATCCAGACAGCATAGGTTTAATGAGTCTGAAAGGAACCGGGGCAAGAGGGAAAATGTAGCAATGAATCATTGCGAGCTGGAATGTACTGGTTGATTGGGTGCTGGCAGTAACACGTTGGACAGAAGGGAATAGTAGGGAATTTCAGAAGGGATTCAAAGAAAGATTTGATAGGGAAAAGAATGGCAAAGATGTCAGGACTAACTGGATTGCTGTTTGTGTGCGCTGGCAGAAACCCATTGGACTAACTGGCCTCCTGTTGTGTTTCACATTCTCCGATTCTAAACTCTTAGTTGTACAGTTTGATCACTTGCAGGCTGCAGTGGCACGCTCCAGCACAGGAGGGAAGTCAAAATTTCAATAGGCTGCTGGAAATCCAGCTCTGATCAAGAGTGACCTCGACTCGAAATGTTAGCTTGCTCTCTCTCTCCATGGATGCTGCCTGACCTACTGTGATCTCCAGCATTTGTTGAATTCAGTACAGATTCCAGCATCTTCAGTAATTCACTCCTGTGTTAAATAGACTGCACAGCTCAAAGTTCTGGATAATTTGATCATGCTGTTTAAACAAGACATCAAGGGTATAAAAGAAAGAAAGGAAAATTGCATTTGCATAGCGTCTCCCAAAGTACTTCACAACCAAAAAGGTGCTGTGAGGCAGCAATACTAACCACTGAGCCACCGTGCCGCCCAGTGCTCTATGGACTGTGAGACAGTAAGGACTGAAGATGCTGGAAACAAGAGTCAGGAGAGGTCATTGGATGCTCTCTGGCTTGCTGTGCTTTCCCAATTTCACATCGATTGACTCTATGGACTGTGCAAGCCAACAAAACCTTCTCCCTTTATCTGATTCACCATTTTATTGGGTTGGTGTAAAAGTTGTTAAGGCAACAGAGGGAGTATGTGCTGTCTGCAAATCCTTCCAACTGTCTCCAAGTGAAAAGTCTGGAGATATCACAGCAACATTCATGAATTTTCAGGGATAGGCGCAAGTAGGTGTGCAGATGCTGGAGATTAGAGTCAAGGTTACAGTGGTGCTGGAAAAGCACAGCAGGTCAGGCAGCATCCGAGGAGCAGGAAAATCGACGTTTTGGGCAAAAGCCCTCTAATCAATTCAACATCCTAGCAGCCCACTTGCTCAGATTGATCACGTGAGATTACTGCACCTCCTTCAAGTCAGGAGTTTTACGGAACACTCTCCACTTGCCTGGATGAGTGCAGCTGTAACAAAACTCACGAAACTTGACATCATCCAGGACAGAACACCCATCCACTACTTTTAATATCCACTCCCTTTATCACTGAGAAAAGTTTGTACTGTATAGAAGATGCACTGCAACAAGACTCCTTCAACAGCACCTACCAAATCTATGGTTATACCATCTGAAAGGACAAGGGCAACAGATAGATGGGAACATTACCATCTACAATTTCCTTTCCAATCACACATCATCCTGATGTGGAGGTGCCGGTGTTGGACTGAGGTGGGAAAGGTCAGACGTCACACGGCGCCAGGTTACAGTCCAACAGGTTTATCTGAAATTGCAAGCTTTCAGAGTGCTTTCCCTTCATCAGGAAGAAGAGGCAGTACTCCAAAAGCCTGTGATTTCAGATAAACCTGTTGGACTATAACCTGGTGTTGTATGACTTCTGACATTGAAGACACCATCCTGACTTGGAACTAGATCACTCTCTTTTCTCTGTATCTGGCTCAAAATGCTGGAGCTCCTTTCCTATCAGCACTGTGTCTGTGTGCATAATCCAGGGGCACTGCAGCAGTTTAAGAAGACAGACCCCCAAACACCTTCTCCAATTAGGATGAACGATACACACAGCAACACACACATTGAATGAAAGAATTTAAAAACCTCTTCAATCTTGACAAGCTAACGTAACATCTTTTTAGTTAACTTGAAAAATAATTTCAAGCAGAAAATAGAAAAAGGTATCTTTGATTCTGAGTATCAGATTTGCAACTTTATTCTCAACGTGATGCCATTGTGTTCAATTGTTCCGGTTTGATTATTTGAGTCTGGTAGCTAATCTGTTCTCCCTGTGCTTGACTGGTTGACCCTGGTGTGGACTCATAGTAAAATAAGCAGACAGGACAGAAAGAATTAGGAACTGAGCTGGGGTAAACATGGGGGCAGCCGCCACACAGGCTGGTATCCCATCACCAAGTCACCCTTTATTTACACATGGAGAGCTCTTAATACTGATCCAGCACCCTCAGAGCCAGCTCTCAGAGTGAACAGAACCTCTGACACTCCTGTTTTTTTTGTCATGTGCATGCAGGTGTCGGACACAGTGGAAAAAACAATAAGTGTATAAATCTTAATTTATATTCCACTACCAGGAAGAAAGAAAATACCCGAGAGCCCTCCACTGGGGATCCCCACTGCACCGTGGACACGTCTGTTTATTTTTTTTGTTCTTTTATTCTTCTTTTCTAACCCCTACACTACCACCTAATTGCGGTAGTGCTTATTTTTCCCCAGCACCCATGGTGTGTGTGTGCATGTGTGAGACACAGTGCACGAATCTTTATTCAATTTCCACCACCAGGAAGATAGGAAAACACCCGAGTGGCCAGTGACAAGCAGTGCCCTTCACATCAATGGGCAATGCTGTGTGATCAAAACAGTGAAGGGGAGGGTAGGGATTAAATCAAAATAGAGTTGGAGGGAGAAATGATGCACTCCACTCCCTGCGGCGCCCACCTCTCCCTGAACAACTCCAGGGTGTTGGTGGACACCGCGTGCTCCTTCTCCAAGGACACCCGGGCTCTAACGTAACCGCAGAAGAGGGGCAGACAGTCGGCCCTAACGACCCCCTCCACAGCCCGCTGCCTGGACCTGTTGATGGCCAGTTTGGCCAGGCCCAGGAGCAGACCCACGAGAAGGTCTTCAGACCTGCCCTCCCTCCTCCGTACCGTGTGCCTGAAGATCAGGAGTGTGGGACTGAAGTGCAACCAAAAGCAGAGGAGGAGGTTTTTAAGAAAATCAAAAAGGGAGTGCAAACGCCCACACCCAATATATACATGGTCCACGGACTCCACAGCGCCACAGAACAAGCAGTTGGGCTGGGAGTCCGTGAATCATCGCAATCTGCGGTTGCAGGGGACTGCTGCGTGCAGCACCCTCCACCCCAGATCCCCGAGAGAAAGGGGGAGGACTCCCTCATAGAGAGCCCTCCACTGGGAATCTCCGTGGACACGCCTGTTTTTTTTTAGTTCCCAGCACCCATGGTGTGTGTGTGCAGGTGTGAGACACGGTGAAAGACACAAAGTGCACGGACCTTTATTCAAATTCCACCACCAGGAAGATAGGAAAACATCCGGGTGGCCAGTGACAAACACTGCCCTTCACATCAAAGGGCAGTGCTGTGTGATCAAAACAGTGAAGGGGGACAGTAGGGACTAAATCAAAATAGAGTTGGACGGAGAAATGATGCACTCCACTCCCTGCGGCGCCCACCTCTCCCTGAACAACTCCAGGGTGTTGGTGGACACCGCGTGCTCCTTCTCCAAGGACACCCGGGCTCTAACGTAACCGCGGAAGAGGGGCAGGCAGTCGGCCCTAACGACCCCCTCCACGGCCCGCTGCCTGGACCTGTTGATGGCCAGTTTGGCCAGGCCCAGGAGCAGACCCACGAGGAGGTCTTCAGACCTGCCCTCCCTCCTCCGTACCGGGTGCCCAAAGATCAGGAGTGTGGGACTGAAGTGCAGCCAAAAACAGAGGAGAAGGTTTTTAAGGAAATCAAAAAGGGAGTGCAAACGCCCACACCCAATATATACATGGTCCACGGACTCCACAGCGCCACAGAACAAGCAGTTGGGCTGGGAGTTCATGAAACACCGCAATCTGCGGTTGCAGGGGACTGCTGCGTGCAGCACCCTCCACCCCAGATCCCCAAGAGAAAGGGGGAGGACTCCCGCGTAGAGAGCCCTCCACTGGGGATCCCCGTGGACACGCCTGTTTATATCTGTCAGCCAGGACTCCCTGATTGGACCAGGTTAAAAGCCCCAATCAGGGAACTCATATTGTATGAGATGCCACCTAGCTGACCTCATTACAATCAGTACACTGAGAAGTTTGATTGTGGAATTATTTTAAAATGCTGAATCATTCTGTGGCAAATCAAGCAAAAAACATAACAAACCAGCAAATCCTGACAGATGGTACTGTTCTAAAGGAAGTGGATCACTGCATAAGTGGGACAGGAAGTAAGAGAGAATCAAAGTAAAAAAAAAACTGTTAATAATAGCAAATCAAACCGGACTATGTGGCAACAAATTAAACAATATGGCTCCTAAAGAAACTAGAAGGGGTTTCCATTTGGACAAAATGTGAAATTGGACCTTGCACTCAGCGGCTCTGTACTGTACACCCTCAGGATCTAATGGTCCAGGAATCTAGAACCTGTGGAATAAAACGAATTGTTGAAATTGCTACTCTCACTCCAAGATGGTGGTGGAGTAGATTCCTCAGCAGGAACTCGTCCATTCCGTTCATTTCTTTTCTTTGTTTTGTCTGTCTTGTGTACTTTTACTTTCCTTCTTCTTGGCAACGCCCTGAACTCCCAGCCTCAGCACGGATCTGGAGTGGCGATTTCTGTCTTGGCGTGGTGGTCTCTCAGCCTGGCATGGTGATCTCTCAGCTTGACACAGTGGTCACCAACTCATCCCACACGGATTCCGGGCCACCTTTAAACCAGCAGAGTTCGGACCCGAACAGGACAAACAGTACAGACTACAGGTTCAAAAACACCAGCAACAATTCTCCTTCAAGATCCTCCGCTCCACGCTTGCAGCAATGCGCCGGCACCTAACCTCTCTACAGTCAGCCCTGCCTCAGCTGAGGGCCACACTCTCTCAGAATTGCAAAGGACCCACTCTGTACTACATCCTCAGGAGAATTCATGCTCTCAACAAACAGTATTTCAATTCCATCTCAAACATCAATAACTGTAAGTACAACAAACTTTTATCCACCCACCTCCATAACCAGCGCTCCTCAACATTCCAGAAGATTCCCCTGGCTTCGGAAACGCCATTAGCCATGCGCCTGATGCAGCTACCACCCCCACGCTGATTAATGATGTCACTTCTGCCCCCATCATGGCCGCTCCCACAGCCACTTCCGGCCCTCACATCATCGCCGATGCCACACGCTCAGTGACTTCCGCCACCCCTACTGCCGTGTCTGCCACCACTTCCGCCCCCACCAGCGCCACTCACCTGCATTCTGCTGACACGCCCCCCACAGACCTCACTGTCACTATCCCCACCCCCCAGAATCCCGAGGGGAACACTACCCCTGCTCATGCCTCCACCCCCATTGCCCCCACCATCACACCCACTCCAGGTACTGGCTCCGACCCCACTCCCAGCTCCACACCCACACCAGAACCCAGCTCCCAGCCCTGCCGAGTTTTCACCATCTCTCCAGACCTCCCACTCACTGAGGACGAATGATCAGTCCTCAGCAAAGGACTCACCTTTGTCCCCCTCCGTCCACGCATCAATGAATTTAATACACGCCGTGACATCGAACACTTCTTCCGTCGCCTCCGCCTCCGAGCTTACTTTCACAATCAGGATTCCCGCCCACCTTCCGAGGACCCCTTCGCCCACCTCCAACACACTGCATCCACCTGGACACCCCGCGCTGGCCTATTACCTGCCCTCGACCTCTTCATGTCCAACTGCCGCCGGGACATTAACCGCCTCAACCTGTCGACCCCCCTCCCCCACTCCAACCTCTCACCCTCACAACGCGCAGCCATCCAATCCCTCTGCTCTAATCCCAACCTCACCATTAAGCCAGAGGATAAAGGGGGCGCAGTGGTAGTCTGGCGCACTGACCTCTACACCGCTGAAGCCAAACGCCAACTCAAAGACACCTCTTCCTACTGCCGCCTCGACCATGACCCCTACCCCCATCACCAAACCATCATCTCCCAGACCATACAGAACCTCATCACCTCAGGAGATCTCCCACCCACAGCTTCCAACCTCATAGTCCAGGAACCCCGCACTGCCCGGTTCTATCTCCTTCCCAAGATCCACAAGCCTGACCACCCTGGCCGACCCATTGTCTCAGCATGCTCCTGCCCCACTGAACTCATCTCTACCTACCTCCACACTGTCCTATCCCCCTAGTCCAGGAACTCCCCACATACGTTCGAGACACCACCCACGCCCTCCACCTCCTCCAAGACTTCCGTTTCCCCAGCCCCCAATGCCTCATCTTCACCATGGATATCCAATCCCTCTACACCTCCATCCGCCATGACCAGGGCCTCCAAGCCCTCCGTTTTTTCCTCTCCAGATGTCCCCAACAGTACCCTTCCACCGACACTCTCATTCGTTTGGCCGAACTGGTCCTCACCCTTAACAATTTCTCCTTTGAATCCTCCCACTTCCTCCAGACCAAAGGGGTAGCCATGGGCACACATATAGGCCCCAGCTATGCCTGTCTCTTTGTTGGCTACCTAGAACAGTTGATCTTCCGTAATTACACCGGCACCACCCCCCACCTCTTCCTCCGTTACATTGATGACTGCATTGGCGCCACCTCGTGCTCCCGCGAGGAGGTTGAGCAATTCATCAACTTCACCAACACATTCCACCCTGACCTTAAATTTACCTGGACCATCTCTGACACCTCCCTCCCCTTCCTGGACTTCTCCATCTCCATTAGTGACGACCGACTTGACACTGACATTTTTTACAAACCCACCGACTCCCACAGCTACCTGGATTACACCTCTTCCCACCCTATCTCTTGCAAAAATGCCATCCCGTATTCCCAATTCCTCCGCCTCCACCGTATCTGCTCCCAAGAGGACCAGTTCCACCATAGAACACACCAGATGGCCTCCTTCTTTAGAGACCGCAATTTCCCTTCCCACGTGGTTAAAGATGCCCTCCAACGCATCTCGTCCACATCCCACACCTCTGCCCTCAGACCCCACCCCTCCAACCATAACATGGACAGAACGCCCCTGGTGCTCACCTTCCACCCTACCAACCTTCGCATAAACCAAATCATCCGCCGACATTTCCGCCACCTCCAAAAAGACCCCACCACCAGGGATATATTTCCCTCCCCACCCCTTTCCGCCTTCTGCAAAGACCGTTCCCTCCGTGACTACCTGGTCAGGTCCACGCCCCCCTACGACCCACCCTCCCATCCTGGCACTTTCCCCTGCCACTGCAGGAACTGTAAAACCTCTGCCCACACCTCCTCCCTCACCTCCATCCAAGGCCCTAAAGGATCCTTCCACATCCATCAAAGTTTTACTTGCACATCCACTAATATCATTTATTGTATCCGTTGCTCCCGATGCGGTCTCCTCTACATTGGGGAGACTGGGCGCCTCCTAGCAGAGCACATTAGGGAACATCTCCGAGACACCCGCACCAATCAACCACACCGCCCTGTGGCCCAACATTTCAACTCGCCCTCCCACTCTGCCGAGGACATGGAGGTCCTGGGCCTCCTTCACCACCGCTCCCTCACCACCAGATGCCTGGAGGAAGAACACCTCATCTTCCGCCTCGGAACACTTCAACCCCAGGGCATCAATATGGACTTCAACAGCTTCCTCATTTCCCCTTCCCTCACCTCATCCTAGTTTAAAACTTCCAGCCCGCACTGTCCCCTTGACCTGTCCAGACTTGTCCTACCTGCCTAGCTCCTTTTCCACCTATCCACTCCACCCTCTCCTCCCTGACCTATCACCTTCATCTCCTCCCCCACTCACCCATTGTACTCTATGCTACTTTCTCCCCACCCCCACCCTCCTCTAGCTTATCTCTCCACACTTCAGGCTCTCTGCCTTTATTCCTGATGAAGAGCTTTTGCCCGAAAAGTCGATTTTGCTGCTCGTCGGATGCTGCCTGAACTGCTGTGCTCTTCCAGCACCACTGATCCAGAGACAGTGGTCTCTCAGCACGAAGTGAAACTCTCTCAGCACAGAGTGATGATCCCTTAGTGACCCATGCGGTTTCTCAGCCCAGTGTGGACTCAGTGTACATATCCAACCTTGAGGTGATCAGAGCAGTTTCCTGATCTTGGGGTATAGTTGAGCACAATGTAGAGTCAAGACTTGGCACAGACTGGGGGCTGGGTTGGGTTGGAAGGACTGGGCATGGCTGGGTTGGAAGGACTTTTATTTTGAATTTTCTATTTCTTAATTTTGCTAATTTCTTACTATGATCTGTAATGCTGGACTTAGTGTTTCTTTATTTTTCTCATTTATTTTTCTCCGAGAATTTGTACTTAAGAATCTGTATCTTGTATCTAAGATGGTGCTGTAAGTGGTGACGTGTAAACGTTTCACTGTACTCATTTGAGTACATGTGACAATAAAGCTAATTCCAAGACTCTAATAAGCTATCACTGTTACCTGTTTCTCTTTTTCTCTCCTTCTGTCCTTGCTACAGTGAGTGGGAATATTGAGAGGCTGTGGGAGATGAGATAAACTGGAGTGGTTGGTAAACAGTCTCTCCCAGCCAGCTGAACCACTCTTGGAAATGAAGTGTTCAATGTGATACCATCTGTGATTAGCCACTGACCGTATTCAATCCCATCCTAAGTGGCATTCCTAATATCGAACATACAATTTTCATTATTGCAGTAGAGGCTCTGTAATGAGGAGCTTTCATTCCCCGCAATATCTGCATGATCTCACATGCTGCTGGTTTTACAAATTGGCTAACATTAATTACCACAATGGTCTGACCCATTTATCTTGTCTGTACATTGTGCTGTACGCGGTGCACTCTCCTTATTAGCAACACACACTATTAACTGTAGGCAAAGTCTTTTCCCTGGGGTCGGGGAGTCCAGAACTAGAGGGCATAGGTTTAGGGTGAGAGGGGAAAGATATAAAAGAGACCTAAGGAACCTTTTCACACAGAGGGTGGTATGTGTATGAAATGAGCTGCCAGAGGAAGTGGTGGAGGCTGGTGCAATTGCAACATTTAAGAGGCATTTGGATGGGTATATGAATAGGAAGGGTTTGGAGGGATATGGACCAGGTGCTGGCAGGAGGGACTGGAGTGGGTTGGGATATCTGGTCAGCATGGACGAGTTGGACCGAAGGGTCTGTTTCCATGCTGTACATCTCTATGACTCTCTGACATCATTCATGGGATGATAGCATTATTAGCTGGACCATCATCTATTCCCCATTACTCAATTTCCTTGGAGAAGGTGATGGTGGGCAATTTTCTTCAGCCACTGCAAGCCTTGGGGTTTAGGAATACAATGCTGCTGGGGAGGAAATTCCAGTCTTTTGACCCAATGACACCAAAGGGTATACTTCCAAGTCAGGGTGCTGATTGGCTTGTAGGTGACAGTGTCCCCAAGTATCTGCTGTGCTTTTTCTTCTAGATGGTAATGATCATGGGTTTGGAAGATGCTGTCAGGGGAACTATGGTGAGTTACTGTCTTGCATTTTGCAGATAGTATGCACTGCTGCGACTGAATGTTGTTGCTGGACGGAGTGAATTTTGAAGGTGGTGGATCGGGTGCCAATCAGACAGGCTACTTTGTCCCCTTCTCCATGGAGTAAATGGAACTGACTGGTTAAAAGTCCCTCTCCATCATGCTCAGAAACTGTATTGCCAGGATTGGCTTAATGGACATCTTTCATGTTTTAATTATCCTCAACTTGCTATTTAGTTGAAAAGAAATCACAATGCTTTACTCAGGAGAAGTCGTTACAGTTTATAGACTCATTGAGTCATAGAGGCCTACAGCATGGAAACAGGCCCTTCAGCCCAACCTGTCCATGCTGCCCAGGTTTTACAATCCCATTTACAGTGCCATTTGCCTGAGTTTGGTCCATATCTCTCCATATCTATCCCATCTACATACCTGTCTAAATGTTTCTTAAATGACAGCCATTTCGAGGCACTCACCACCCTCTGTGTGAAAAAAAATGGACCTTTTGTATCTCTCCCCTTAAATCTATGCCCTCTACTTTTAGATTTCCCTCCCATGGGGAAAAGTTGTTTGCCATCTATCTTATCAATGCCTCTCATCGGTGTTGTGTTTCCTCTACTTTAAAGGGATGCTTTTCAAATAGACGGAAGAATTTTTGCTGCAGTGTGTTAATTAATTAGACTCTGTAGACTGTTGCAGTACCCTGTTTAATTCAACAATAGACATTTTGCCACAGTGCACTGTTTATTTAGACTCTTTATTCTGTTTGTTGAAGTTAACTATTTAATCAGATGCTCTAAACTGTTTGCTGCAGCTCATGGTTTGAATAGACTTGTCAGTTTAGCACTAAGACCTAAACCACTTCAAATCATTTGTTGACACATTGGCACTAATAAGCAATGAAAACAAGAAATGCTGGAGATCACAATGGGTTAGGCAGCATCGGTGGAGAGAGAGCAACCTAATGTTTTGGATCTAAATGACTCTTCATCAGAGCTTTCTTTCACAAAGCTCGACAAGGCATTTTCCAAAACTCATTTTCACAAAGAGTCATCTTGACTCGAAACATTAGCTTGCTCTCTCTCCACCGATGCTGCCTGACCAGCTGTGATCTCCAGCACTTATTGTTTTCAGTACAGATTCCAGTTTCTGCAGTAAGTTGCTCTGGCATCGATACCCACTGGGACAGCTCATGGAAATTTCCCAGAATAAAGTTCATACCTGGGCAGCTGCACAATGTTACCAATAGGTCAAGTTTCGAAAGAGCAGAAATCTGGGGCTTTCTGTATCCATATTAGTAGTATCATTGTGGGACATGTAACCAGCTCTGAGTGTTAATGAGGAGTGATGGAGGGGCCCATTGTGTCCAGAATCTCTGAGATTTGGGAAACCCTGCCCAAGCAGAGTTGACACCATGTGGAGGAGCTGGTGTTGGATTGGGATGGACAAATATAAAAATCACACAATACCAGGTCACAGTCCAACTGGTTAATTTGGAAACACTAGCTTTCCGAGTGCTGCTCCTTCACACAACCAACTGATGAAGGAGCAGCGCTCCAAAAGCTAGTGCTTCCAAATGAATCTGTTGGACTAATATCTGACACATTAGAGGGGAAAAGCATAAACTGTTGCAAGCCCCACTCAGGTCCAGCTGCCTCTGAGAGAAGCCTTCCAGGTCGAGGAATTCTCTTCTCTCCACAGATTCTGTCAGACATGCTGAATATTTCCAGCACTTCCCCTGTTTAATTTCACATTTTCAGCATCTACAGATTCTGCTTTTGCTTTAGCCCTGCCCTGTTGTGTTTTTAGTTGGAAAATTCTGTGGAGAGAGGGAACAAGTGTTCGTGGCCAGTTCCAACAAAACAGTAGCATGAATTTTGTGGTCAGGCATTTCTAGCAATTTCTTTTTTTATTTCGCCTTTCCCTTTCCTTCTTTTAGAATCCCTACAGTGTGGAAACATGCCCTTCATCCCAACAAGTCAACACCAACCCTCCAAAGAGTAACCCATCCCCCTATATTTACCCCAGACTAATAACTTACACTATGGGCAACTTAGCATACCCAATTCACCCGAAACCAGAGGAGACCCATGCAGACACTGGGAGAACGTACAAGCTCCACACAGTAGCCCGAGGGTGGAATTGAACCCGGGTCCCTGGCACAGTGAGGCAATAGTGCTAACCACTGAGCCACCTTATCGCCCACAGTGTTCGTATTTCAAACATATTGGTCTGTGGTTGAGGGAAGAAGTCAAGAGCATCAGCCAGCATTGCAGTGGGGTTGTCACGTAGCTAGAACAGGATGAAAAATAACCCTGTCTTCACATCTCACTGGACCGTCCTTGACCAAGCAAGCCACTGAGGATGAAGATGCCAAGAATTCGAACCAATGACTTTACAGCAGAAAAAATGGTATGAAATTTTCTTCTGGATATTACCTGGCTTCCTTGGAGGAAGAGAGGGACCTTAGGTTTGGCGCTCATCATAGAATCCCTACAGTGCAGAACAAGGTAATTCAGCCCATTGAGTCTGCTACCAACCCTCCGAAGAACATCCCACCAGATCTCATGCTTCCCACAGCTAATCCACCTATTTGCACATCCCTGGACACTATGGGGCAATTCAGTATGGCCACGCCATCTACCTGCACATCTCTGGACACTATGGGGCAATTCAGTATAGCCAAGACATCTACCTGCACATCTCTGGACACTATGGGGCAATTCAGTATAGCCAAGACATCTACCTGCACATCCCTGGACACTATGGGGCAATTTAGTATGGCCAAGCCACCTATCTGCACACGATGGGGCAATTTAGTGTGGCCAAGCCACCTACCTGCACACTATGGGGCAATTTAGTGTGGCCAAGCCACCTACCTGCACACTATGGGCCGCACGGTGGCACAGTGGTTAGCACTGCTGCCTCACAGCGCCAGAGACCTGGGGTTTAATTCCCACCTCAGGCGACTGACTGTGTGGAGTTTGCACGTTCTTCCCGTGTCTGCGTGGGTTTCCTCCGGGTGGTCCGGTTTCCTCCCACAGTCCAAAGATGTGCAGGTCAGGTGAACTGGCCATGCTAAATTGCCCGTAGTGTTAGGTAAGGGGTACATGTAGGGGTATGGGTGGGTTGCGCTTCGGCGGGGCGGTGTGGACTTGTTGGGCCGAAGGGCCTGTTTCCACACTGTAAGTAATCTAATCTAATCTAATCTATGGGGCAATTTAGTGTGGCCAAACCACCTACATGCACACTATGGGGCAATTTAGTATGGCCAAGCCACCTACCTGCACACTATGGGTCAATTTAGTATGGCCAAACCATCTACCTGCACACTATGGGGCAAGTTAGTGTGGCCAAACCACCTACCTGCACACAATGGGTCAATTTAGTATGGCCAAACCATCTACCTGCACACTATGGGGCAAGTTCATGTGGCCAAACCACCTACCTGCACACTATGGGGCAATTTAGTGTGGCCAAACCACTTACCTGCACACTATGGGGCAAGTTAGTGTGGCCAAACCACCTACCTGCACACAATGGGTCAATTTAGTATGGCCAAACCATCTACCTGCACACTATGGGGCAAGTTCATGCGGCCAAACCACCTACCTGCACACTATGGGGCAATTTAGTGTGGCCAAACCACTTACCTGCACACTATGGGGCAATTTAGTATGGCCAAACCATCAACCTGCACACTATGGGGCAATTTAGTGTGGCCAAGCCACCTACTTGCACACTATGGGGCAATTTAGTCTGGCCAAACCATCTACCTGCACACTATGGGGCAGGTTAGTGTGGCCAAACCACCTACCTGCACACTATGGGGCAATTTAGTATGGCCAAGCCACCTACCTGCACACTATGGGTCAATTTAGTCTGGCCAAACCATCTACCTGCACACTATAGGGCAAGTTAGTGTGGCCAAACCACCTACCTGCACACTATGGGGCAATTTAGAATGGCCAAGCCACCTACCTGCACACTATGGGGCAACTTAGTATGGCCAAGCCACCTACCTGCACACTATGGGTCAATTTAGTATGGCCAAGCCGCCTACCTGCACACTATGGGGCAACTTAGTATGGCCAAGCCACCTACCTGCACACTATGGGGCAACTTAGTATGGCCAAGCCACCTACCTGCACACTATGGGGCAATTTAGTATGGCCAAGCCACCTACCTGCACACTATGGGGAAATTTAGTATGGCCAAGCCACCTACCTGCACACTATGGGGAAATTTAGTATGGCCAAGCCACCTACCTGCACACTATGGGGCAATTTAGTGTGGCCAAGCCGCCTACCTGCACACTATGGGGCAACTTAGTATGGCCAAGCCACCTACCTGCACACTATGGGGAAATTTAGTATGGCCAAGCCACCTACCTGCACACTATGGGGCAACTTAGTATGGCCAAGCCACCTACCTGCACACTATGGGGAAATTTAGTATGGCCAAGCCACCTACCTGCACACTATGGGGCAACTTAGTATGGCCAAGCCACCTACCTGCACACTATGGGGCAACTTAGTATGGCCAAGCCACCTACCTGCACACTATGGAGCAATTTAGTATGGCCAAGCCACCTACCTGCACACTATGGGGAAATTTAGTATGGCCAAGCCACCTACCTGCACACTATGGGGCAACTTAGTATGGCCAAGCCACCTACCTGCACACTATGTGGCAATTTAGTATGGCCAAGCCACCTACCTGCACACTATGGGGCAACTTAGTATGGCCAAGCCACCTACCTGCACACTATGGGGAAATTTAGTATGGCCAAGCCACCTACCTGCACACTATGGGGAAATTTAGTAGGGCCAAGCCACCTACCTGCACACTATGGGGCAATTTAGTGTGGCCAAGCCACCTACCTGCACACTATGGGTCAATTTAGTATGGCCAAACCATCTACCTGCACACTATGGGGCAAGTTAGTGTGGCCAAACCACCTACCTGCACACAATGGGTCAATTTAGTATGGCCAAACCATCTACCTGCACACTATGGGGCAAGTTCATGTGGCCAAACCACCTACCTGCACACTATGGGGCAATTTAGTGTGGCCAAACCACCTACCTGCACACAATGGGTCAATTTAGTATGGCCAAACCATCTACCTGCACACAATGGGTCAATTTAGTATGACCAAACCATCTACCTGCACACTATGGGGCAAGTTAGTGTGGCCAAACCACCTACCTGCACACTATGGGGCAATTTAGTGTGGCCAAACCACCTACCTGCACACTATGGGGCAATTTAGTATGGCCAAACCATCTACCTGCACACTATGGGTCAATTTAGTGTGGCCAAGCCACCTACTTGCACACTATGGGGCAATTTAGTATGGCCAAACCATCTACCTGCACACTATGGGGCAGGTTAGTGTGGCCAAACCACCTACCTGCACACTATGGGGCAATTTAGTATGGCCAAGCCACCTACCTGCACACTATGGGGAAATTTAGTATGGCCAAGCCACCTACCTGCACACTATGGGGCAACTTAGTATGGCCAAGCCACCTACCTGCACACTATGGGGCAACTTAGTATGGCCAAGCCACCTACCTGCACACTATGGGGCAATTTAGTATGGCCAAGCCACCTACCTGCACACTATGGGGAAATTTAGTATGGCCAAGCCACCTACCTGCACACTATGGGGCAACTTAGTATGGCCAAGCCACCTACCTGCACACTATGGGGCAATTTAGTATGGCCAAGCCACCTACCTGCACACTATGGGGCAACTTAGTATGGCCAAGCCACCTACCTGCACACTATGGGGAAATTTAGTATGGCCAAGCCACCTACCTGCACACTATGGGGAAATTTAGTAGGGCCAAGCCACCTACCTGCACACTATGGGGCAATTTAGTGTGGCCAAGCCACCTACCTGCACACTATGGGTCAATTTAGTATGGCCAAACCATCTACCTGCACACTATGGGGCAAGTTAGTGTGGCCAAACCACCTACCTGCACACAATGGGTCAATTTAGTATGGCCAAACCATCTACCTGCACACTATGGGGCAAGTTCATGTGGCCAAACCACCTACCTGCACACTATGGGGCAATTTAGTGTGGCCAAACCACCTACCTGCACACAATGGGTCAATTTAGTATGGCCAAACCATCTACCTGCACACAATGGGTCAATTTAGTATGACCAAACCATCTACCTGCACACTATGGGGCAAGTTAGTGTGGCCAAACCACCTACCTGCACACTATGGGGCAATTTAGTGTGGCCAAACCACCTACCTGCACACTATGGGGCAATTTAGTATGGCCAAACCATCTACCTGCACACTATGGGGAAATTTAGTATGGCCAAGCCACCTACCTGCACACTATGGGGCAATTTAGTATGGCCAAGCCACCTACCTGCACACTATGGGTCAATTTAGTGTGGCCAAACCACCTACCTGCACACTATGGGGCAATTTAGTATGGCCAAGCCACCTACCTGCACACTATAGGGCAATTTAGTATGGCCAAGCCACCTACCTGCACACTATGGGTCAATTTAGTATGGCCAAACCATCTACCTGCACACTATGGGGCAATTTAGTATGGCCAAGCCACCTACCTGCACACTATGGGTCAATTTAGTATGGCCAAGCCACCTACATGCACACTATGGGGAAATTTAGTATGGCCAAGCCACCTACCTGCACACTATGGGGCAATTTAGTGTGGCCAAGCCGCCTACCTGCACACTATGGGGCAACTTAGTATGGCCAAGCCACCTACCTGCACACTATGGGGAAATTTAGTATGGCCAAGCCACCTACCTGCACACTATGGGGCAACTTAGTATGGCCAAGCCACCTACCTGCACACTATGGGGAAATTTAGTATGGCCAAGCCACCTACCTGCACACTATGGGGCAACTTAGTATGGCCAAGCCACCTACCTGCACACTATGGGGCAACTTAGTATGGCCAAGCCACCTACCTGCACACTATGGGGCAATTTAGTATGGCCAAGCCACCTACCTGCACACTATGGGGAAATTTAGTATGGCCAAGCCACCTACCTGCACACTATGGGGCAACTTAGTATGGCCAAGCCACCTACCTGCACACTATGGGGCAATTTAGTATGGCCAAGCCACCTACCTGCACACTATGGGGCAACTTAGTATGGCCAAGCCACCTACCTGCACACTATGGGGAAATTTAGTATGGCCAAGCCACCTACCTGCACACTATGGGGAAATTTAGTAGGGCCAAGCCACCTACCTGCACACTATGGGGCAATTTAGTGTGGCCAAGCCACCTACCTGCACACTATGGGTCAATTTAGTATGGCCAAACCATCTACCTGCACACTATGGGGCAAGTTAGTGTGGCCAAACCACCTACCTGCACACAATGGGTCAATTTAGTATGGCCAAACCATCTACCTGCACACTATGGGGCAAGTTCATGTGGCCAAACCACCTACCTGCACACTATGGGGCAATTTAGTGTGGCCAAACCACCTACCTGCACACAATGGGTCAATTTAGTATGGCCAAACCATCTACCTGCACACAATGGGTCAATTTAGTATGACCAAACCATCTACCTGCACACTATGGGGCAAGTTAGTGTGGCCAAACCACCTACCTGCACACTATGGGGCAATTTAGTGTGGCCAAACCACCTACCTGCACACTATGGGGCAATTTAGTATGGCCAAACCATCTACCTGCACACTATGGGTCAATTTAGTGTGGCCAAGCCACCTACTTGCACACTATGGGGCAATTTAGTATGGCCAAGCCACCTACCTGCACACTATGGGTCAATTTAGTATGGCCAAACCATCTACCTGCACACTATGGGGCAGGTTAGTGTGGCCAAACCACCTACCTGCACACAATGGGTCAATTTAGTCTGGCCAAACCATCTACCTGCACACTATAGGGCAAGTTAGTGTGGCCAAACCACCTACCTGCACACTATGGGGCAATTTAGAATGGCCAAGCCACCTACCTGCACACTATGGAGCAACTTAGTATGGCCAAGCCACCTACCTGCACACTATGGGGCAATTTAGTATGGCCAAGCCACCTACCTGCACACTATGGGGCAACTTAGTATGGCCAAGCCACCTACCTGCACACTATGGGGAAATTTAGTATGGCCAAGCCGCCTACCTGCACACTATGGGGCAACTTAGTATGGCCAAGCCACCTACCTGCACACTATGGGGCAACTTAGTATGGCCAAGCCACCTACCTGCACACTATGGGGCAATTTAGTATGGCCAAGCCACCTACCTGCACACTATGGGGCAACTTAGTATGGCCAAGCCACCTACCTGCACACTATGGGGCAATTTAGTATGGCCAAGCCACCTACCTGCACACTATGGGGCAACTTAGTATGGCCAAGCCACCTACCTGCACACTATGGGGCAACTTAGTATGGCCAAGCCACCTACCTGCACACTATGGGTCAATTTAGTATGGCCAAACCATCTACCTGCACACTATGGGGCAAGTTAGTGTGGCCAAACCACCTACCTGCACACAATGGGTCAATTTAGTATGGCCAAACCATCTACCTGCACACTATGGGGCAAGTTCATGTGGCCAAACCACCTACCTGCACACTATGGGGCAATTTAGTGTGGCCAAACCACCTACCTGCACACAATGGGTCAATTTAGTATGGCCAAACCATCTACCTGCACACAATGGGTCAATTTAGTATGACCAAACCATCTACCTGCACACTATGGGGCAAGTTAGTGTGGCCAAACCACCTACCTGCACACTATGGGGCAATTTAGTGTGGCCAAACCACCTACCTGCACACTATGGGGCAATTTAGTATGGCCAAACCATCTACCTGCACACTATGGGTCAATTTAGTGTGGCCAAGCCACCTACTTGCACACTATGGGGCAATTTAGTATGGCCAAACCATCTACCTGCACACTATGGGGCAGGTTAGTGTGGCCAAACCACCTACCTGCACACTATGGGGCAATTTAGTATGGCCAAGCCACCTACCTGCACACTATGGGGAAATTTAGTATGGCCAAGCCACCTACCTGCACACTATGGGGCAACTTAGTATGGCCAAGCCACCTACCTGCACACTATGGGGCAACTTAGTATGGCCAAGCCACCTACCTGCACACTATGGGGCAATTTAGTATGGCCAAGCCACCTACCTGCACACTATGGGGAAATTTAGTATGGCCAAGCCACCTACCTGCACACTATGGGGCAACTTAGTATGGCCAAGCCACCTACCTGCACACTATGGGGCAATTTAGTATGGCCAAGCCACCTACCTGCACACTATGGGGCAACTTAGTATGGCCAAGCCACCTACCTGCACACTATGGGGAAATTTAGTATGGCCAAGCCACCTACCTGCACACTATGGGGAAATTTAGTAGGGCCAAGCCACCTACCTGCACACTATGGGGCAATTTAGTGTGGCCAAGCCACCTACCTGCACACTATGGGTCAATTTAGTATGGCCAAACCATCTACCTGCACACTATGGGGCAAGTTAGTGTGGCCAAACCACCTACCTGCACACAATGGGTCAATTTAGTATGGCCAAACCATCTACCTGCACACTATGGGGCAAGTTCATGTGGCCAAACCACCTACCTGCACACTATGGGGCAATTTAGTGTGGCCAAACCACCTACCTGCACACAATGGGTCAATTTAGTATGGCCAAACCATCTACCTGCACACAATGGGTCAATTTAGTATGACCAAACCATCTACCTGCACACTATGGGGCAAGTTAGTGTGGCCAAACCACCTACCTGCACACTATGGGGCAATTTAGTGTGGCCAAACCACCTACCTGCACACTATGGGGCAATTTAGTATGGCCAAACCATCTACCTGCACACTATGGGTCAATTTAGTGTGGCCAAGCCACCTACTTGCACACTATGGGGCAATTTAGTATGGCCAAGCCACCTACCTGCACACTATGGGTCAATTTAGTATGGCCAAACCATCTACCTGCACACTATGGGGCAGGTTAGTGTGGCCAAACCACCTACCTGCACACTATGGGGCAATTTAGTATGGCCAAGCCACCTACCTGCACACTATGGGTCAATTTAGTCTGGCCAAACCATCTACCTGCACACTATAGGGCAAGTTAGTGTGGCCAAACCACCTACCTGCACACTATGGGGCAATTTAGAATGGCCAAGCCACCTACCTGCACACTATGGAGCAACTTAGTATGGCCAAGCCACCTACCTGCACACTATGGGGCAATTTAGTATGGCCAAGCCACCTACCTGCACACTATGGGGCAACTTAGTATGGCCAAGCCACCTACCTGCACACTATGTGGAAATTTAGTATGGCCAAGCCGCCTACCTGCACACTATGGGGCAACTTAGTATGGCCAAGCCACCTACCTGCACACTATGGGGCAACTTAGTATGGCCAAGCCACCTACCTGCACACTATGGGGCAATTTAGTATGGCCAAGCCACCTACCTGCACACTATGGGGCAACTTAGTATGGCCAAGCCACCTACCTGCACACTATGGGGCAATTTAGTATGGCCAAGCCACCTACCTGCACACTATGGGGCAACTTAGTATGGCCAAGCCACCTACCTGCACACTATGGGGCAACTTAGTATGGCCAAGCCACCTACCTGCACACTATGGGTCAATTTAGTATGGCCAAACCATCTACCTGCACACTATGGGGCAACTTAGTATGGCCAAACCATCTACCTGCACACTATGGGGCAACTTAGTATGGCCAAGCCACCTACCTGCACACTATGGGGCAATTTAGTATGGCCAAGCCACCTACCTGCACACTATGGGGCAACTTAGTATGGCCAAGCCACCTACCTGCACACTATGGGGAAATTTAGTATGGCCAAGCCACCTACCTGCACACTATGGGGAAATTTAGTATGGCCAAGCCACCTACCTGCACACTATGGGGCAATTTAGTGTGGCCAAGCCGCCTACCTGCACACTATGGGGAAATTTAGTATGGCCAAGCCACCTACCTGCACACTATGGGGCAATTTAGTATGGCCAAGCCACCTACCTGCACACTATGGGTCAATTTAGTGTGGCCAAACCACCTACCTGCACACTATGGGGCAATTTAGTATGGCCAAGCCACCTACCTGCACACTATAGGGCAATTTAGTATGGCCAAGCCACCTACCTGCACACTATGGGTCAATTTAGTATGGCCAAACCATCTACCTGCACACTATGGGGCAATTTAGTATGGCCAAGCCACCTACCTGCACACTATGGGTCAATTTAGTATGGCCAAGCCACCTACCTGCACACTATGGGGAAATTTAGTATGGCCAAGCCACCTACCTGCACACTATGGGGCAATTTAGTGTGGCCAAGCCGCCTACCTGCACACTATGGGGCAACTTAGTATGGCCAAGCCACCTACCTGCACACTATGGGGAAATTTAGTATGGCCAAGCCACCTACCTGCACACTATGGGGCAACTTAGTATGGCCAAGCCACCTACCTGCACACTATGGGGAAATTTAGTATGGCCAAGCCACCTACCTGCACACTATGGGGCAACTTAGTATGGCCAAGCCACCTACCTGCACACTATGGGGCAACTTAGTATGGCCAAGCCACCTACCTGCACACTATGGGGCAATTTAGTATGGCCAAGCCACCTACCTGCACACTATGGGGAAATTTAGTATGGCCAAGCCACCTACCTGCACACTATGGGGCAACTTAGTATGGCCAAGCCACCTACCTGCACACTATGGGGCAATTTAGTATGGCCAAGCCACCTACCTGCACACTATGGGGCAACTTAGTATGGCCAAGCCACCTACCTGCACACTATGGGGAAATTTAGTATGGCCAAGCCACCTACCTGCACACTATGGGGAAATTTAGTAGGGCCAAGCCACCTACCTGCACACTATGGGGCAATTTAGTGTGGCCAAGCCACCTACCTGCACACTATGGGTCAATTTAGTATGGCCAAACCATCTACCTGCACACTATGGGGCAAGTTAGTGTGGCCAAACCACCTACCTGCACACAATGGGTCAATTTAGTATGGCCAAACCATCTACCTGCACACTATGGGGCAAGTTCATGTGGCCAAACCACCTACCTGCACACTATGGGGCAATTTAGTGTGGCCAAACCACCTACCTGCACACAATGGGTCAATTTAGTATGGCCAAACCATCTACCTGCACACAATGGGTCAATTTAGTATGACCAAACCATCTACCTGCACACTATGGGGCAAGTTAGTGTGGCCAAACCACCTACCTGCACACTATGGGGCAATTTAGTGTGGCCAAACCACCTACCTGCACACTATGGGGCAATTTAGTATGGCCAAACCATCTACCTGCACACTATGGGTCAATTTAGTGTGGCCAAGCCACCTACTTGCACACTATGGGGCAATTTAGTATGGCCAAGCCACCTACCTGCACACTATGGGTCAATTTAGTATGGCCAAACCATCTACCTGCACACTATGGGGCAGGTTAGTGTGGCCAAACCACCTACCTGCACACAATGGGTCAATTTAGTCTGGCCAAACCATCTACCTGCACACTATAGGGCAAGTTAGTGTGGCCAAACCACCTACCTGCACACTATGGGGCAATTTAGAATGGCCAAGCCACCTACCTGCACACTATGGAGCAACTTAGTATGGCCAAGCCACCTACCTGCACACTATGGGGCAATTTAGTATGGCCAAGCCACCTACCTGCACACTATGGGGCAACTTAGTATGGCCAAGCCACCTACCTGCACACTATGGGGAAATTTAGTATGGCCAAGCCGCCTACCTGCACACTATGGGGCAACTTAGTATGGCCAAGCCACCTACCTGCACACTATGGGGCAACTTAGTATGGCCAAGCCACCTACCTGCACACTATGGGGCAATTTAGTATGGCCAAGCCACCTACCTGCACACTATGGGGCAACTTAGTATGGCCAAGCCACCTACCTGCACACTATGGGGCAATTTAGTATGGCCAAGCCACCTACCTGCACACTATGGGGCAACTTAGTATGGCCAAGCCACCTACCTGCACACTATGGGGCAACTTAGTATGGCCAAGCCACCTACCTGCACACTATGGGTCAATTTAGTATGGCCAAACCATCTACCTGCACACTATGGGGCAACTTAGTATGGCCAAACCATCTACCTGCACACTATGGGGCAACTTAGTATGGCCAAGCCACCTACCTGCACACTATGGGGCAATTTAGTATGGCCAAGCCACCTACCTGCACACTATGGGGCAACTTAGTATGGCCAAGCCACCTACCTGCACACTATGGGGAAATTTAGTATGGCCAAGCCACCTACCTGCACACTATGGGGAAATTTAGTATGGCCAAGCCACCTACCTGCACACTATGGGGCAATTTAGTGTGGCCAAGCCGCCTACCTGCACACTATGGGGAAATTTAGTATGGCCAAGCCACCTACCTGCACACTATGGGGCAATTTAGTATGGCCAAGCCACCTACCTGCACACTATGGGTCAATTTAGTGTGGCCAAACCACCTACCTGCACACTATGGGGCAATTTAGTATGGCCAAGCCACCTACCTGCACACTATAGGGCAATTTAGTATGGCCAAGCCACCTACCTGCACACTATGGGTCAATTTAGTATGGCCAAACCATCTACCTGCACACTATGGGGCAATTTAGTATGGCCAAGCCACCTACCTGCACACTATGGGTCAATTTAGTATGGCCAAACCACCTACCTGCACACTATGGGGCAACTTAGTATGGCCAAGCCACCTACCTGCACACTATGGGGCAATTTAGTATGGCCAAGCCACCTACCTGCACACTATGGGGCAATTTAGTATGGCCAAGCCACCTACCTGCACACTAGGGGTCAATTTAGTATGGCCAAACCATCTACCTGCACACTATGGGGCAAGTTAGTGTGGCCAAACCACCTACCTGCACACTATGGGTCAATTTAGTATGGCCAAACCATCTACCTGCACACTATGGGGCAAGTTAGTGTGGCCAAGCCACCTACCTGCACACTATGGGGCAATTTAGTGTGGCCAAGCCACCTACCTGCACACTATGGGGCAATTTAGTATGGCCAAGCCACCTACCTGCACACTATGGGGCAATTTAGTATGGCCAAGCCACCTACCTGCACACTATGGGTCAATTTAGTATGGCCAAACCATCTACCCTCACACTATGGGGCAAGTTAGTGTGGCCAAACCACCTACCTGCACACTATGGGTCAATTTAGTATGGCCAAACCATCTACCTGCACACTATGGGGCAAGTTAGTGTGGCCAAGCCACCTACCTGCACACTATGGGGCAATTTAGTATGGCCAAGCCACCTACCTGCACACTATGGGTCAATTTAGTATGGCCAAACCATCTACCTGCACACTATGGGGCAAATTAGTGTGGCCAAACCACCTACCTGCACACTATGGGGCAATGTAGTATGGCCAAGCCACATACCTGCACACTATGGGGCAATTCAGTATGGCCAAGCCACCTACCTGCACACTATGGGGCAATTTAGTATGGCCAAACCACCTACCTGCACACTATGGGGCAATTTAGTATGGCCAAGCCACACATCTTTGAACTGTGGGAGGAAACAAGGGCCCCCCAGAAGAAATGTACACAGACACAGGGAGAATGTGCAAACCCCACACTGGCAGTCACCTGAGGCTGGAATTGAACCCGAAACCCTAGCAGTGGGAAGCAGCAGTGCCAACTACCGTACCACTGTCATTCAATCCCTGCTCACTGCTATGCAATTGGCAACTGCTTCACAGAGAAGGATACATGATTCTGGGAGTGAATTTCTTTGTGAGGGAAATCACTGGTGAGAGTGTGCGCTTATTAAAACGATTTATCTGGATTTTTATTGCTCTTTAAACCCCGCTCCTCCAATGCTGTTAAATGCAGTGCCTACAGACCGAGAGGCAGTGAATGTCACTGTGAAGAGTGTACTGTCGCTGAACTTTAAGCAGTTGTTGCTCGCACTGATGCGAGGCTTTGCTTTGAGATTGCAGTCCGGGGAGTCATACAATGAGAATTTACTGTGATCAATAAAACAAAAATGCCTGGCCGCACTCCTTCATATTAAAGCTACGCCTATGCTGCACAGTCAGTCAACAAGAGCAGCTTGCATTTATTTTAGCCTCTTTAACACAGTAAACCATCCCAAGGTGCTCCACTGAAGTGTTAACAGGTGGCCATCGAAAGAGTTTAGGAGCGTGTGACCAAACATTCTGTCTAGCATGCATACTTTAATCAAAGTGATTAAAAACAAAGTGGTGGACAGACTAAGAGGTTTAGGGAGAGTATTGCTGAGTTTAAAGATTAACCTGCATTGTTAACTCTGCTTTCTCTCCCCCACAGAGGCTACCAGACCTGCTGAGCTTCTCCAATGATATCTGGCTTACATAGAATCCCTACAGTGTGGAAGCAGACCATACCAACCCATTGAAGAGCATCCCACCCAGATCCATCCCCCCTAAACAAATCAACCCAATCCTCACTTCCTTGGACTCTGCAGGGCAATTTAGTATGGCCGATCCACCCTAACCTACACACCTTTGGAGTGTAGGAGGAAACCCATGCAGACCAGGGAAGAACGTGCAAACGCCACACAGACCAAGGCTGGAATCAAACCCAGGTCTCTGATGCTGTGAGGCAGCAGTGTTAACCACTGAGCCACCATACCACCCTTTTGGCTATGTTGTAATGGTAACAAGGTCAGCCAGGTGGAACTCATAGAATATGAGTTCCCTGACTGGGACTGTTAATCTGGTTCAATTAGGGAGCCCTGGCTGACAGATATAAACATGATGTGTCAGAGGCTCTGTTCACTCTGGGAGCTTGCTCTGAGGGAGCTGGGTCAGCGTCAGGGATTCTCCACATGTAAATAAAAGGGGACTTGGTGACAGAATACCGGCCTCTGTGGAGTTATTTCAGGTTAAAGCCTAACAGTGCTGTCAGCAAATGTTGGGGAAGGGATGGTGGAAAATGGGGTTGGAGAAAGCAGGATGGAGTGCTTGAGGTAACAGAGATAAATGAGACCCTGAATGTGAAGGATGAGAATTCTCAAATCAAGGGGTAGATTTCTCTTGGTGAGCAGCTGGACAATGCATGAATGGGACTTGTTGCCAATTTGCAATACAGCACCGGGGAATTGGAGGGCTGAGGTTTTTTGGGGAGGATGAAAGGTTAGAATTGTTGAGAAAAAAGCTATGAAAATTTGCTTTCGGTGACATTGATCAGGGAGTGAACATTAAAAAGGAGACGAGAGAGAATTTCACGAAAGAAGCAAAATATTGCAGATGTTGGAAATCTCAAAGCCAATGCAGAGAATGCTGGAGAAACTCAAAGGGTCTGGCAGCATCTGTGATAGAGCAAAATAAAACAAACAAACAATGCTTTGAGCCAGTAACCCTTCCTCAGAAACATACTCTGTCCACAGATGCTGCCAGAGCTGCAGAGTTTCTCCAGCATTCTTTGTTTGTTTGTGAAAATTCCTCTGTTTCTTTGAATTATCATAGAATCTCTACCGTGCAGAAAGAGGCCACTCAGCCGATTGAGTCTACACTGATCCTCTGAAGAGCACCTCACCTAGACCCACCCTATCCCCACATTCACCATGGCTAATCCACCTAGCCTGCACATCCCTGGACACTACGGACAATTTGGCCATTGGTTTAACACCTCCTTCTGGCTGTGCAGCACTCCCTCAGTACTGTGCCAGAGTGTCTGCCTGGATTTAAACCCACAGCCATCTGGCTCAGTGTCAAAGGAACCACTTCAGTCAAACACTGAGTTGGGAAGCTGGCCTGGGGTACAAATAAATGGCTGTTCCATGGCTATTGCTTCACAAATTGTTGCCATCTCTGCCTACGTAACAGATTCCTGCCTTTGGAGTTTCTGACTGACAGCCTATTCGTCCTGTCACACCTCACTGAGTTAATGCACTGGACATCAAGCCCCACTACTCCCAGTGTCATCACAAATGTTAAAGTCTCTTTTAAAACTATGCAAAATCCTCAAACTACCCGATTCTCAGGTGTTGGTTGATAGAAAACATGGACCTTATTTCTGTTCTTACCATTTATTACAGGTCGGTGTAAATTACTGCAGATGCTGGAAACTGTACTGAAAACAATAAATGCTGAGATCACAGCGGGTCGGGCAGCATCCATGGAGAGAGAGCATTTGAGTCGAGATGACTCTTCATGATGTGAAGTGTGGAGGTGGCAGCATTTATGCTGTAGGGGAAGGACTAGAGCGCTGGGGGAGAAAGGCTGCTGATAGTGAAGAATAGGTCTTTGGAATGTGGGAATGGCAGATCAATGGTTTATCTAAGTGGGAAGAATGGACAGCACCACTGGGGTGGGAGGGAAGGGAGAGAGAACACGGGGCAGAGAACAGTAAAGCTAAAAGTAAGGCAATGGTAGTGGGTTCACAATCTGAAAACGTTGAACTCAATATTAAGTCCAGAAGGCTATAAAGGGCCTAGTTTGAGGTTGAGATGTTGTTCCTTCAGTTTGCGCTGTGCTTCACTGGAACACTGCGGTATGTTCAGGTCCGACAGGTGAGAATGTAAGCAGGATGCGGTGTTAAAATGACCAGCTATGGGAAAGTTGGGATCATGATTGCGCATGGACTAGAGGTGTTATGACAGTAGTTAGAGTCTAGCTATAGGTAAATAATTAAATTACGCAAAATCTATACATTAAACCCTTTTAAAGTCTCCCCCTTACACACAGATAAGTTTCTCCTTGACCCTCCTTTCTCCGATTTGCTTCCACCGGTTTGTAAGAGGCACAGGGTGGCTGAGACACTAATGAAAAGTCTCTGACTTATCCCACTCAAAGTCGCAACCTGTGGCATCTGCTGAAGGGAAGATAAATTGGATTTCCTGTTTAAAGTGGCTTTCTGCAGAGAACTGAGAGAGATTGTTTTGGTTACTGTAGACCTGCTGGTTTCTCTTAATCTCTGACAAAGCTTGCTCACAACATAACTGCTGAGCTCCCTGATAACTAATCACATAGTGATTGTTCTAAGGAAAGGTCACCGGACCCAAAACGTTAAATCTGATTTCTCTGCACAGACGCTGCCAGACCTGCTGAGCTTTACCAGTGACACCTGCAGTAATTATTTTTGTCATTGATAATTGGTTCCTAGTCCACAAACCAATCAGCTTCACAAGGGTGGCACGGTGATTCAGTAGTTAGCACTGCTGCCTCAGAGCGCCAGGGACCCGCGTTCGATTCCACCCTCGGGCGGCTGTCTATGTGCAGTTTGCACATTCTCCCCGTGTCTGCCTGGGTTTCCTCCGGGTGCTCCGGTTTCCTCCCACAGTTCAATGATGTGCAGGTTAGGTGAATTGGTCATGCTAAATTGCCCATAGAGTTAGGTGCATTAGTTGGGGGAATGGGTCTGGGTGGGTTACTCTTCGGAGGATCAGTGTGGACTAGTTGGGTCGAAGGGTCTGTTTCCACACTGTAGGGAAGCTAATTTAAAAATTTGTAAACAACCCCTTTGGCTCCAGTTCGTCTGCACGTTGCTGGAGCTGGCTGCTCCATCTAGTGTTCACAATAGGTATCACACTCCTTGCTTTCTGAACATTCAGCTATTCTTGTAAATCCATGCGTATCAAAACGCTTCTTTCTCATTTCGGTCCACCGTTTTAAATTGCACAAAAAGCAAAAAGAACGGTCTGAGAAGTTAAACTGGCCTTCTGTCCTCCACACTGATGCTGATGGTTTCCAACTCAGAGAGTGGTGGCTGTGTGGAATGCTCTGCCCCAGAGAGCAGTGGAGGCCCAGTATCTGGATTCATTTAAGAAAGAGTTGGATAGAGCACTTAAGAATTATGGAATCAAGGGTTATGGAGATAAGGCAGGAACAGGATACTGATTAAGGATGATCAGCCATGATCATATTGAATGGTGGTGCAGGCTTGAAGGGCAAAAATGGCCTACTCCTGCACCTATTGTCTATTATTGTCAACAAATCTAAGGGATGTCCAAATACAGAATCTGAGGCATTGGAGGGACAAAAGAAAAATGCAGTGAAATTGCAATATGTGTCTGTGTGTGTGAGTGAGTGTGTGTGTGTGAGTGTGTGTGTGTCTGTCTGTGTGTGTGTGTAAGTGTGTGAAATGTCAAGTGTTTTGAAGAAGTCAAAGGCAGCAAAGTGTTAATTACATCCCTTTTGATGTCAGACATGGTTTCCACATGGTTACCTGGGCTGTGAACATGGTGAAGAGTCTCATCTGCCCTATTTTTTTTTGGTCGCCTCATGTTGCTATGTTGTTCAATTTTCTCCTCCAGTAGAGCAAAAGAGCCTGAGATCCTTTTGATGCTATTATTTCATTGTCGCTATGACAACAATCCTGAATTATACAGTCCAATATTTTTAAACATTGCCGAGTTCCATATACACACACGTACACACATAAAATACACATCGCATTCCTAGATAGGACTGAATTTGAGATAACGTTCAGACTTTCAGTTAGGGAAAACTAAACAGCAGCAATCAGCCTGGGAAACCAATTATCGCAAAGGCCCCTAGAGTGGAAATAATGAGCTTGAAAGGAATATCTGATCAGGAAAACATTAAATAATCAAGTGTCAAAGTTGCATCCAGAGTGAAATGATTCAGTGTTGATAGGGATTGCCAACTCTGATTGGATATATTTTGGAAGATTTATCACATGATCTCCCCCCCTCAAACTGACTGCTTAGTGCTCCCCACCAACATATACACAAAGACATACTTACATACAGAGAGACATACAGAGACACACGTATACAGTGCAATACACTCACAGCCACACACAGCTATACACAGTGTGACATATACACAGACACGCATACACACAGTGACACACAGACACACACATGCTCACACACATATGCTCACACACACAGTGACATACACACACAGACATATAGATATATACAGACAAACAAATACATATACATACAGACCGACACACACACACAAAGCAGAATTTAGCGGAGAAGTGATAAGTAATACTTATGCTACAGAAGTGTCAGGCAATGACCATCTCCAACAAAAGTAAAGCTTACCATCTCCCCTTGACAACCAATGACATCAAAATCACTGAATCCCTTACAATGAACATCCTGTTGATTACCATTGACCAGAAACTGAACTGGACTCACATGTTAATACTGGGCTACAAGAACAAGTCAGCGGCTTAGAATCCTGCAGTGACTAACTCACCCCCTGAATCCCCAAAACCTGTAAACTATCTACAGGCACAAGTCAGGAGTGAGAGGGAATATTCTCCACTTGCCTGTATGGGTGCAGCTTCAACAACATTCAAGACACATCAGACCATCCAGGATAAAGCATGATTTGGAGATGCCGGTGTTGGACTGGGGTGTACAAAGTTAAAAATCACACAACACAAGGTTATAGCCCAACCGGTTTAATTGGAAGCACTAGCTTTCGGAGCGCTGCTCCTTCATCAGGTGGTTATGGAGGACACAACCATCTGATGAAGGAGCAATGCTCGGAAAGCTAGTGCTTCCAATTAATCCAGTTGGACTATAACAGGATAAAACAGCCCCCTTGGTTGGTACCAAATCCACAAACATTCATCCCCTCTACCATCAATGCTCAGTAGCAGCATTGTGTGCCATCTCCAAGATGTACTGCAGAAATTCACCAAGACTCCATAGACAGCACTGTCTAAACCCCTGATCTTTGCCATCCAAAGGGACAAGGGCAGCAGATACATAGAATCACCCAACACCTTCAAATTCCCTTTCAAATCGCTCACTATCCTCACATCACCATTCCTTCAGCGCCCCTTCCTTCAGTGTGACTGGGTCAAATGCCTGGAACTTCTCACCCCCGCCCACCCCCCCAAACAGAATTGTGGGTCAACCTACAACACATGAATTGCAGTGGTTAAAGAAGCAGCTCACCACCACTTTCTCAAGGGGCAACTAGGGACAGTAATAAATGCTGGCTCAGCCAACAATGCCCATATCCCATTCACGACCAAAAATAATGGTCTCTGCATCACATTGCCCAGCCTAGTTTCTCAGCTCTTAAGTACTCTAAGTACTTAATTAAACAATACACATTGTCATTGCCTACACAAGCACCATCACTTACTTTAGAAAATTAATCCATTAACTGTGAAATGCTTTGAGACTTTCCTGAGTGACAGAAAATGACTTGCCCCTTCCAAATTGCCGTTCTATTGTAGAGTCAGGACTTTCCCACACTTGAGGGGGTTAAAGAACCGTTAGGTATTGACGCTGTTCTTTCTGATCATTGTTGTTCTCAGTCCTGGATTACACTCCAGCCCAATCAAGGAGAGACTGCAGGAACATCAATATTTTCACAAGAATAAAAGAGAACAGAATTGGTCTGATATACCCCCATCAACAGTTACAGCTGTCTCCTGATGACGCACTCTATCTGTTGAAAAGACAAATAATATTTTGACCGAAACTTAACCCAAATAGAAGCAATGATTCACCTGACCAGAATAGTTAAACAGAAGGACAGATTGTTTGATTATAGTCTTCTTCAAAGTTACTGTAAAACCCTATAGATCTTTTCTTCTTTTGATTCACCTTCTATCTCTCTCCTTCATGCCTTTCCTGCCCTTTATCCCTCCACCCTTTTCTTTCTCCCTCCTTTCCCCCTTTCCCCTTTATCTTTCTCCCACTGTTCCTCACTAGCTCTTCTCGTCATCTTTTACTTCCCTTACTCTCTCCTCCCTTTCACCCCCTTTCCCTCCCTGCACTTCTCTCTCTCTCCCCACATGACCCTTTGCCTGCTTTTCTTTTCTCTTCCTTTATTTGACCTCCACCTGCCTTAGTCCTCCAGCTGGCTTTCACTTGTCCCCTTGCCTCTTTCTGCCCCTCACCTGGTCTCCTAGCCTTGTCTCTCATCCACCCATGCCTCCAGGTCTCTCCCTGTATCCTAATATAGATCCAGGTTACTGCACTGAGGTCTACAGACAGTTTGTTGTTTTGCTGTAATATTCTGGAGTATCTTTGTTGGTAGCTGTTTGGGAAATTAGCCAGAAAACTTGAATTTGTGCAACCTATTGTAAACATTGAAAGACTATGTGGTTAAATTAGAGACAGGTTGTCATTGAAATATATTCACTATTTTTAAACTAACTGCTCACCGTAACTTTAATGAATAAGCCACATTTACATTTTACATTTTACAGCTGGTAAAAACAATAGCTGGGGTTGCAACAGTTGGATCAACGCAGCATGGGATCTGGAAACAGACTCCTCTGCGATTGACTTCTTTTATTCATTTGTGGGACATGGGTGTCCCAGGCTCGGCCAGCATTTATTACCAGTCCCTAGAGAAGGTGGGGGTGAGCTGCCTTCTTGAACCGCTGCAGTTCACCTGCTGTGGGCTGACCCACAATGCCCTGAGGGATGGAATTCCAGGATTTCTACCCAAAGACAGTGAAGGAACAGCAATATATTTCCAAGTCAGGATGGTGAGTGGCTCAGAGGGGAGCTAGAAGGTGGTGGTGTTCCCATGTATCTACTACCCTTGTCCTTCTAGATGGAAGTGGTCATGGAAGGTGCTGTCTGAGGAATTTTGGTGAATTCCCAAAAGTCTGTCCACCATCCACAAAGCCCAAATAAACAGTGTGATGGAATACTCCCCACTCATATGGATGAGTATAGCTCCAATAAGACTCAAAAAGTTTGTTACCATCCAGGACACAGCAGCTTGCTTGACTGGCACCACATCCACAAGCATCCATTCCCTCTACCACCAACACACAACAGCAGCAGCATGTAACTTCATTGCAGAATTCACCAAGGCTCCTTAGACAGCACCTTCCAAACCCATGACCAGTCCCATCTAGAAGAAGAAGGGCATCAGATAAATGGGGAAAACCACCACATGCAAGTTCCCCTCCAAGTCACTCACCATCCTTGGAAATATATCGCCGTTCCCTCAGAGTCATTGGGTCGAAATCCTCCTTCAAGCTTTGGGGTCAACCTAAATTATACAGGCAGAAGTGGCTACTGCAGATGCTGGAGATTAGAGTCAAGATTAGAGTGATGCTGGAAAAGCACAGCAGGTCAGGCAGTATCCGAGGAGCAGGAAAATTGACGTTTCAGGGAAAAACCCAAACAGACTTCAGCAGTTCAACATGGCATCTCACCACCAGGGCAACTAGGGATGGGCAATAAGTGCTGGTTCACCCAGCAATGACCACATCTAATGAATGAATAAAACAAAAAACAGGCTCTGGCAGTATCCAAACCAATATAGTGTCAGAAACATTTCCAGCTGGAGAAGTTTGGAGATGTTTTTCAATTTGCTTACTGCTGAGAAAATTATCCTCTCTTGGCACATGTATGTCCTGGCCCACATCGAAGTGGCTCGGAAGCGTGCTGGAAGGGGAGCTGATACGACTTGAGCTCTAACCGATCATGAATGAGAAACAGAGGGTTGGATTCAGCCTGTCGATGAGGTGGAAATGGGTCCTTACAGCAATTCAGGTCACCACCTGCCCAGCGATTGTCCTGCCACTGTCAAAGGTAACTTTCAACCTGAAACACTCTTAAAAACCTGAACACAGTCAACAGGTTCTGTCCATGTCAAGTCCATTCAAGTCCTGACCCATTCACTCCAACCAACTTGTGTTTGATTTCACAATTCCCATTCTCATCTTCAGTTATTCCCTCTTGGCCTCATCTCCCCTTATCTCCTGCAAATTCTGCCAGCCCTAATGACGCAGAGAAGTAGGAACAGGAGTAGGCCATTCAGCCCCTCCAGCCTGTTCCACCATTCAATGAGATGATGGCTGATCTATGGCCTAACTCCATACACCTACCCTTGTCCCTTAATATCACTGCTCAAAGAAAAACCCATGTCAGATTTAAAATGAACAGTTACTTGACCCTTTGAGATCTCTGCAGAGCTCCAATTCAAAACCTATGCTGATTTCCAATTTTAGTTGCTCTTCCATTTCAGACCATATCTTCAGTTGCATTGGGCCCAAGCTCAGGAATTCCTCCCTGAACATTTCTATCCATCTATTAGACTTTGCCAAAAGTCTACCTTTTTGATTGAGCGACTGACTTAAGCCTTACTAATGCCTTAACTTGGTAAGTGTTGAAATCCGTTTGAGAGTTACTCCATGTCAAATGTTTCATGCATCAGTGCATGAGATTAGGCAACAAATGATACACAATGAGGATTTTATTGTAAGTCCAAAGTATAAGACAAACATCAGTTTCCACCTCTGGATCTTTTCCCTGCCAGAAGCCAGAGAAGAAAAACCCAGCTCTTTATGTTTGAAAACCCCACAGACAAGTGAACCAGTTAAGACAACTAAACAGTAACAATTAACAAGCACTGCCCAACCAGGGGCACTGCAGCAATGAAAAGTTTAAGGAGGATAAGGAAAGAGGGAGGGAGCGATCAAAATGGGTCAGTGGAGGGAGGGGTGAAGATAATGTCCTCCAAAGCCAAACTCTCTACAAATAGTTCAGAGCACAGATGCTTCATTAAAAAAAAGTGTAAACTCCAATATGTTATAAGACACAAAAGTAGAAATTGCTGGAAAAGCTCAGCATCTGTGGAGAGAAATCAGAGTTAATGTTTCAGCTTGAGTGACACTTCCTCAGAACTGTTGGTCAAACTCAGAACTCTCAACTTGGAATGTTAACTCTGTTCCATCGCCCTGCAGATGCTGAGCTTTTCCATTGCTGATTTACATCTGCAGCTCTTTCAGTTTTTATGTTATAAGACACCACTGGAGCAGGTTGGATGTGAACACCGGCCACCTAGCTCACAGGTGGGGACACTATCACCGCACCACAAGAAGCTGTATATAGAATTCAGCTCTTAAATACAAAGCCAAATGCTCATCACCTTTTCTCAGCTAACCCTGGAGCTGATCTATTTGAACCTTAAAGAGACCCACATTTCTAACTCTGACATTTAAAGTGCCTTGAGGTATTTGGCTGTGTCAAAGGTATTATATAAAAGCCAGTCGTTGTTACAGTGTAAACCCTAGTGCTGTGCTCCATGACACCAACAGCTTAACTTACATGGCGAGCCCTGTTTGAACTAATTACATCTCATGTCTCTATTTCCCTTGTTAGCCGTATCCAAGATGACATGCCAATCGAATTAGGTGCTCTGGCCTTTGGGTCCTCAGAGAGTGTAATTTAATAACTTTGTAATAATGTGACCTTTCCGAGCCTAAAAAGGATAAGATGCTGCTTTTCATTCCTGCCCAGATGTGTTAACGGTTCAAATTAAAACCCATGATGGTGAGTCATTTATCTTGTTTGCGCCTGTTGGAGATGCTGTGAATTTTGCAGTGTGTAATGTGTTTAGTGCCAGCGTTAACCCTTGCGCCCATTACTTACGTCTCTCAGCCCTGTCATGCAGGAAGACAGGGACTGAATGGCAATGATTGCAGAGACTGGTCACTTCTATTGAGCAGCTACCTCTACTCCGGCTCAGCAATTGTTTTCACATCAGTAATCAGGGAGCGCGGAATGTGTTCAGCATCAAGAGAGGTCATAATGTGCATTTATCTCGCCAGCAGTGACATAAAGGTAATGATCAGCTCACTGAAGTGACACTGAACAATAGAAGATGTTGCAATGAAAGTGAAGGAAATGCTTGCATTTATGTAGCGCCATTCACGAGCTCAGGGCACTTCAAAGTGCTTTAAGGTCAGTGGAATGTTCAAAATCAAGAACCAGAGGACATCGATCTGAGGGGAAAAGAAACAACAGCATTGTAAGGAAAATTACATGAGAGCAGTGACTGTTCGGGATTTAAAGTTCAGTGGAACTAAGTGTTCTTGCAAAGACCTGGCATGGGCACAGTGGGCTGAGTAGCCTCCTTCTGTGCTGTACCCATTCCCTGATTCTAAGTACTAATCACAGTGACAATGCAGGGAGCACTGCAGCTAATTTATACACAGCATGCTCCAACATGGCCAGATAAACAGAAACAAAAGCAGAAGTTGCTGGAAAAACTCGGCAGGTTTGGCAACATCTGTGGAGAGAAATCAAAGTTAACGTTTGGGGTCCGGTAACCCTTCTTCAGAACCGAAACGTTAACTTCCAGAGCTTTTCCAGCTGATTCTGTTTCTGCTTCTGATTTACAGTATCCGCAGTCCTTGTGGTTTTTATTACGGCCAGATAATCATTTTTTGTTTGAGGGATAGACATTGGCTGTGACACCTCGATTAAATTGTCTACGCTTCCTTAAAATTGTACCAATGTGATTTTCTCCATTCCCCCTGAAAGACAGGCAGGGCCTGATTCAAAATTTGCCATTCCTGACAGAGCAGCATTTCGCAAGTTTTGAGAAGAGTTGAAGTTCTGGTTGAGGTTCTGGATGTAGGTTTGCTTGCTGAGCTGGAAGGTTCATTTTCAGACGTTTCATCACCATACTAGGTAACATCATCAGTGAGCCTCTGGATGAGGCACTGCTGGTGTTTCCTGCTTTCTATTTATATGTTTGGGTTTCCTTGGGTTGGTGATGATATTTCTTGTGACGTCATTTTGTATGGTGATGTCATTTCCTGTTCTTTTTCTCAGGGGTGGTAAAGAGCAGCATTTCCTTAGGACCAGCTTCAGGAGAAATGGCCTTGGCACTCCGCCCTCAGACTCCACCCCTCCAACCGTAACAAGGACAGAACACCCCTGGTGCTCACCTTCCACCCTACCAACCTTCGCATAAACCAAATCATCCGCCAACATTTCCACCACCTCCAAACAGACCCCACCACCAGTGATATATTTCCCTCTCCACCCCTTTCTGCCTTCTGCAAAGACCATTCCCTCCGTGACTACTGGTCAGGTCCACGCCCCCCTACAACCCACCTTCCCATCCTGGCACTTTCCCCTGCCACTGTAGGAACGTAAAACCTGCGCCCACATCTTCTCCCTCACCTCTATCCAAGGCCCTAAAGGAGCCTTCCACATCCATTAAAGTTTTACTTGCACATCCACTAATATCATTTATTGTATCCATTGCTCCCGATGCGGTCTCCTCTACATTGGGGAGACTGGGTGCCTCCTAGCAAAGCGCTTTAGGGAACATCTCCGAGACACCCACACCAATCAACCACACCGCCCTGTGGCCCAACATTTCAACTCCCCCTCCCACTCTGCCGAGGACATGGAGGTGCTGAGCCTCCTTCACCGCCACGCCCTCACCACCAGACGCCTGGAGGAAGAACGCCTCATCTTCCACCTCGGAACACTTCAACCCCAGGGCATCAATGTGGACTTCAACAGTTTCCTCATTTCCCCTTCCCCCACCTCACCCTAGTTCTAAACTTCCAGCTCAGCACTGGCCCCATGACTTGTCCGGACTTGTCCTACCTGCCTATCTCCTTTTCTACCTATCCACTCCACCCTCTCCTCCCTGACCTATCACCTTCATTCCCTCCCCCACTCACCCATTGTACTCTATGCTACTTTCTCCCCACCCACACCCTCCTCTAGCTTATCTCTCCACGCTTCAGGCTCACTGCCTTTATTCCTGATGAAGGGCTTTTGCCCGAAACATCGATTTCGAAGCTCCTTGGATGCTGCCTGAACTGCTGTGCTCTTCCAGCACCACTAATCCAGAATCTGGTTTCCAGCATCTGCAGTCATTGTTTTTACCACCTTGGCACTTATATCCCAGTGGGATTTGAACCCATGGCTCTCTGGTGGGTATACTGGTTGTTGAGCCTTGCCTAACATCATAGCTCATGATCAATTTGAATCTCCTAACCGCCAAATCATTTATGAGAAAGTGAAGACTGCAGGTGCTGGAGATCAGAGTTGAGAGTGTGGTGCTGGAAAAGCACAGCAGGTCAGGCAGCATCCGAAGAGCAGGAAAATCGACGTTTCGGACAAAAGACCTTCATCGTGACGTTAGGCAAGGCTCCACAGCCAGTACGCCCACCAGAGAGTCATGGGGTCAAATCCCACTGGGATATAAGTGCCAAGGCCATTTCTCCTGAAGCTGTCAGGCAGCATCTGAGGAGCAGGAGAATTGACGTAGCGGGAAGAGCCTTTCATGAGGAATGTTGCCTGACCTGCTGTGCTTTTCCAGCACCCAACTAACAGCCAAATCATCTGACTCAGCATCAGGTGACCACACTTGGAGTCTTACATGCAGTTTTGGTCTTCGTATCTGAGGAAGGATAAACTGGCAATGGAGAGAGTGCCACATAGATTTACCTGGGATGGCAGGACTGACATATGAAGAGAAATTGTAACATTCAGGACTGTATTCTCTGGAGTTCAGAAAAAAAATGAGGGGAGATCTCAGAGAAATCAATAGAACTCTAACAGGATGAGATAGGGCAAAAGCAGAATGTTCCCAATGACTGGGGAGTCCAGAACCAGGGGTCACAATCAAAGCATACCCTATGTGGCTTTTTCTTCTCCATCTGGGATTCCAACCGTGGCGGTTGGAGGGGGGAGACCTGCTATGAAATGGACTATGCTGGACTTTGTCTGAAATTCTCTTTCTTTTTAATTTCTTTTTTTTTCACTGTTATTCTGAACTTTTAATTTTTTTATTTTTCTAATTTGATCTTATGATTTTGAAAGTCTATACTGCCAAACCTTTTATTTCTTCATTTTTCTCCTAAGAATTCGCACTCAATAATCTGTACTCAGGTACCTAAGACGGCACCATAAGTGACAATTGTAAACGCTTCACTGTGATAATAAAGCTAAATCTAAAACTCTTCACAGTACCCTAGCTGTGCTTGATCGTGATGGTGGGGTCCTGAAACCACCCATAATAAATCCTGTCCAAATAGTTTTAGATTCAAGTGAAAATCACCTGGATGCTGGGAAACTATTTTCAAATGTATATTTGATTTTTATGAACAGCAAATGGGAAAGGTTACCATGTTGGAGTTAAACACAGTAAGGACAAGATCAGAGTAACCTTCTCCGGAAAGAGTAAAATCCAGACCTCTGATCTTCGTTATCATGTTAAATTTCAAGTGACAGTTTCTGGGATTTTGTTTTACATTGTCATTCTCAATGAGTGACAACATTCCTCCCATCCATCCCCTCGTTGTACTATTCCCGAACAAAGACAAGGAGACTTTGACAGTCTTGCACTTTTATATTTTTAACTGTTTTATTGCTCTTAAGTAGCTTCCGTTGTAACCCTGAAAGGGGATGGAAAATGATTCTGATTCTCTAAATGTACACTGGGGAAAAATAAAAAAGCAATTAAATATTGGAAGTGCCAGATTGAAACATGTCCACCTCTATAACCTTTGATCCTAATCCCATGGTGATATTTATATAGTCCCCATTTTGCTTTTTGAAGAATAATCCAATTTCTTCTAAGCAATAAATCTGGACCAAATGAAATATTTTGTGGGGGTGCGTAATTCCTTTTAATCTCTGTTCTCACAGTTTGAATGCTGTGTCACCTAGTCTTGATCTAGCCAACTGAGACAAATAGCCTTAGTTCTGAGGAAGGGTCACTGGAACCTTTGATTTCTCTCCACAGATGCTGCCAGATCTGCTGAGCTTTTCCAGCAATTTCTGTTTTTGTTTCTGATTTCCAGCATCCACAGTTCTTTCAGTTTTTATTTAGGATGAATCGTCTGCTTCGGTCTGCAACTGTTGGACTTGAAGCTATGATTTGAGAGACAGCATGAAGACCTGGTGGAGTGCTGCATTGTCAGAGGTGCTTTCTGTAGCTGAGACATTCAATGAGGCCCAGGCAAAAGTGAGGACTGCAGATGCTGGAGATCAGAGTCAAGATTAGAGTGGTGCTGGAAAAGCACAGCAGGTCAGGCAGCATCCAAGGAGCAGGAAAATCGACGTTTCGGGCAGGAGCCCTTCATCAGGAATGTGGTCCAGTCTACCCTCTCAGACCGATGCAAAAGATCCACCACTACTATCCTGAAGAATCCTTGATGAGCTGGACATTATTTATGCCCTAATCAACATTGCTAAAACAGGTTATCTGGTGACCATTGCCTGGCTGTTTGTGGGATCTTGCTGTGTGTATATTGTCTGTCGTGACTACTAAAAGATTGGAAATTGAAAATTTTCATCTTGCACTTTATCAGGACTGGGAGGGAAGAAATAAATCATGTTCTAGTCCTGATGAGCTCAAAACAAAATGTTTCACCTTCTGGTCTCCTTTGAGTCATGTTTAAGTGGGGGTTGATTTAGCTCTGCTGGCTGGATAGTTGGTGTGGGTTCAATCCCCACACTAGCAGAGGTTACTGTGCAGGACTCTCCTTCTCAACCCCTCTGCCTTTGCCTGAGGCAGGATTACCCTCATGTCAAATCACTATCAGCTGCCTCAGTGATGTGGAGGCACGGGGAGGTGGACAGAGTCAGGAGCTTGACAAAGGAGCAGTGCTCTGACAGCTTGTGATTTCAAATAAACCTTTTGGATTATAATCTAGTGTCATCTGATTTAGTCACCTCTGTCTAATGAGGGAGCAGCCCAAGGTCTGCTAAGATTATGGTGACTGGACTTGTCCATAGAAAGTTTAAGTTCTGTATTGCCAAGCATTTATTTGTACTTGACTGTTATGGAACACGCTGGGACACCATGAGATGATGAAAAGTGCTATATAAATGCAAGTTTTCCTTTTACATTGGGGGATGGGGTAAAGGGAAGATACAGCCATGAGACACAGCATGCTTAAATATTGACAGGGTGATGCTGCAGTGATGCCATGGGAAATAGCAAAACAGATCAAGTCAAAGGATATATGCCATAAAGTGGAGCAGACAACATTTAAAAACACAGTGACAAGAAGAACAAGAATTATGCTGAGGGGAATTTGTACATTAGCATTCCTGGTCTCTGGAGTATATTGTGAAAGAGAGAAACGTTGTGGAAGGAATCCAGAGGGATAGTAAGCTCAGGTGCTCAGTGGTTTATAGATGAGCATCTTCATCTGCTGTTTTTACTCTCAAAAGGGAATTGAAATTGAGACAATGACAGGAAATGGGAGACATAGAACAATCTGGTCTTTAATATTCGCATAAAGATCACACACACACACACACACACACACACACACACACACACACACACACACACACACACACACACACACACACACACACACACACACACACACACACACACACACACACACACACACACACACACCGTTTCACCCCATTGTCCCCCTCACCTCGCCCTTGCCTCACTCCTTCTCCTTATCTCTCCGGAATATCCTCTATTTGCTTTCCTGTGATGGAATTTCTACATCCGAGGAAAGATTGGAAATTTGACTATGAAGCAGCCTGGATGAATAAGCTGCCATGAATGAAACAGATGGTACCAGGCACTTAAAACCAAGGCACATGTTTGATGGCAATGTACACCTAGATTTGATTAATTACACGTTATACATTTATGCTTTAACTTGACATTGATGGCAACATTACTGCCAATTTGACATCTCAACAATCCATACAGAATAAATTCCAGGTAACCATGTGCCTCTTTATCTTCAGTGGGAAGCACGTTCACTTCGGAGACCAAAGATGCAAGTCCCACTTCAAGACAGCGAGTATCATCTGGGTTGACACTTCAATCAGACAAAGATGATAATATTCAAATAGCATCACTCACATAGCTGAAATGACAGACAGATCATCAGAACCTTTCTTCCTGTATTTTACTCCAATAGCCTGAAACATAGCGATACTTTGAAATTTGGCATTCTTGCATTTATCCTGATGAGTGCCAGATGAAAAGAGTCAGCAACAAGATTCTCTCTTCAACGAGATTCAGGTTTTGTATGACCAAGTAAAATGTATTTAGAGGCATTAGCAAGTGTAATATTACACATACTTTAAGACAGAGAGCAAAAAGCTCAAAGTCATTGGTTTCAAAGAAATCTTTTCAAGGAGGAAGTCGAGTGATGGAATTCCAGAGTTTAGGACTTTAGTAGCATAGGACACAGCCAACAATTGTGGAATGATTAAACCCTGGGACTCTCGAAAACCCAGACTTAAGGGTACTACAGATCTCCTTCATAGGATCATAGATACCTTACAGTGTGGAAACAGGACATTCGGCCAATCGAGTCCACATCAATTCTCTGAGGAGCTTCCCACACAGACCCACCCTGCTACCATATTCCTGTAAGTCCACATTTTCATGGCTAACCTACCCAGCCTACACATCCCTGGACAATAGGGACAATTTCCCATGGCCAATCCACCCTAATATGCACATCTTTGGACTGTGGAAAAAACAGGAGTAATAGACTGGCTAGAATTCTGCACAAAGAAGGCACAGCCAGAGCAAGATGCTGACAGACTTCTGCATATCTCCAGCATTTTGTGAGATTATTCCAAATGCGTATCTCACTTCTGAGTAAAAGGAATGACTTATCTCCACAACATCCCTCGCTCATTTTAATTCACTGCAATGCAAACATTATTACAACTGCTCAGCCACTGCGGACCCTGTTCAGACAAGTTTTGACAACACTGAGATCACAGCTCCTTGACGCATGCACTAAATGATTGAGCCATTGATTTGTTATTTAATCCGATCATTAGTAAAGAGGACAGAGAAATGTGTTGTGATTTAATTACAGGATGCCTGAATGAGGAAATGGTAATTAAATTATATTGGTATTGAGGAAGGTAGATTTCCCATTAACAGGCGCCTAAGAATTAATGTTACAGGAATGGAGTCTTTCAAGATGTTCCTATGACACACGTGGCTTCTCCCCCACTGTGTGGACGTTAACAGGAAATCAAAGCCACTTCCTTTCATCCCCCTCTGTTCCCTGAAAGGGTTATTGTATCCAAAATGGGTGGGGTTGCCTGATTGGGAGTTTCCAGATATTGACAAATAGAGTCCATCACAACTAGGAGCAGAGGAGCCAGAAAACAAGTCATAAGGATGTTAAAAAAAGTTTTCCTCATTTCCATTAAATCGTTGCATTTACTGATGGTAAATGGGAAGACAGTAGACTGCTGAATTACTTACAGCACTAAAACTGGCCATTCGTATCCCTCACCTTCAACCATCTTCCACTCTCCATTTCACACCGTTCATCTAACCTTCTGTTTCTTTCTCCCTCATATGTTTATCTAGCTTCCCCCTTGGCAGACAGCCAGGAATCAGCCAATAGGGTAATTACTATCCAATTGGCCATGACAAAATGGGAGCACTGAGAAAGTTTGAGCCAGGTGACCAATGGGAGGGGAGAGTTGGGGGTTAGTGTTGGCATTGCTGGAGGTAAGTGATGAGACCAGCAGCAACAAGTCTAATTGGGGTTCTAGGGGAGGCGATGGCCTAGTGGTATTATTGCTGAACTGTTAATCCAGAGACCCAGGTAATGGTCTGGGGTTCCGTGGTGGATAGCGGAATTTGAATTCAATAAAAATCTGGAATTAGGACCATGAAACGACTGTTGATTGTTGGGAAAAAAAAATCCCATCTGGTTTACTAATGTCCTTTAGGGAAGGAAAGTGCTATCCTTGCCTGGTCTGTCCTACATGTGACTCCAGACTCACAGCAATATTGTTGATTCTTAATTGCCCTCTAGGATGGGCAATAAATGCTGGGTCTGGCCAAAGATGCCTAAAAAAAATTGGTTTTGATTGAGTTCCTGTGAGGAACTCAACCAAAATGTTTGAATAATATTAAAAGTAATTATGTGGTATAATAATTAAACCATATGACAATGATAATGAATAGTCTTCATTGTGCAATAAATGCTGATCTGGCTAATGACATCTACATTCAACGAATATTAAAAAATCAACCATAATATGGAGTAAATAAACAGGAGAGAACAAAGTTGAAGTCTGTGTCCCTACCACAGCAATATAATTGATTCTCTATGTCCTCAGAAACAATCCAGCTTAAGGGCAACTAGGGACGGGCAGCAACTGCTGATCTTGCCAATGACACCCATCAGCCATGATTAAATGGTGGAGTGGACTCCATGGGCCGAATGGCCTTGCTTCCACTCCTATGTCTTATGGTCTTATGGACACCCACACTCCATGAATGCATTAAAAAAGAAGCAAGAAAGACAGGTTTGTGTTGTGCCTATTAACTTTAAGATGTTCAAAAGCTGTTTACAAATCAATTTTGTCCTTTTTGAAGAGTCATTGCTGCTGTAATAATGTAGGGCGGCCTAAATTTGTGCAGCAAGCAATGTGGTATCAAAACATTTCCCATTTCTACTGGAATGGGTGTGTGCGACCTTAACAGGTCAAACACCAGCTGCAATGCTGCACCCAAGAGACCTGAAGCCTTGGCTTTTGCCAACCCATGCCTAAGCGTTGTGTCCTTGAGTAAGAGGGTGTGTTCCAACAGGAAAAGGTTGTGAGCTCTGCGTCAGCCAACTCGTTAATGAGCAGGTTCACTCTTGCTGGTTTCTGCTCTTCTCTGAAGCGACAATCTTCCAAATAGAGGGCAAACAGTCACAAGCTGTCAGCAAGGAGTGACGCCGTTCCTTGATGCATTATCTGGCAGAGTCGTTGTTCCTCAGGCTGTTTCCTGCACTCCTGCGGGCTTCCTTGAACTGGGAAACATGGTGTTACATGAGGATGTGGCATTTCAAAACAGCTGAGGGATGCATGTTATAACCAGGGTCAGTTTCCACTGGGCTGTGGCTTTGTTGTCATTTCATTGTGCAATTTCCAAGGAGCAGCAAGGTGCAGTGATGCTGCCAAGGACAGCCCCTTGCTTTGGCAGAGTACACACATCCTTATGTGTTAAACCCATAACCAGGACTATGCAAAAAAAGAGCTCTAGATAACTTCCTCTCTGTTAACAGGGCATTTCCACAGCATAGACTCATACAGAGTCGTACAGTCACACAGCATGGAAAACAGAAGACTTTGTAACCACCCAGTTACGGGTGCTCTCTGCTTCCATGTTGGGAAATGTGCACAGCAAGATCCCAACAGTGGTAATTCTGAAATTGTAACCCCCCCACCCCACTTCCTCCATTTAAGTATTGGCCAGGTGGTTTGGAAATTTGTATTGCTCTCCTTCAGGTGATGCCACAAGTCTTTGCACGACCCAAATGGGCAGTCCGGTCCCTGTTATGGAATCTCACCTGAAAGATGGCACCTCAGCAGTGCAGCAGACCCCCCCCCCCCCTCCCCCTCCGCCCCCACCCCCACCAGTCTGGAAATACAACTTGCATTCAGAAAGCACCTTTAAAATGCCTCAAGACACTTCACGGGATTGCTGTCAAACTAAGCGTGGTGCCCAGTCACATAAGAAAGTGTTAGGAGAGGTGACAAAATAGTTGTCAAGCAGTCAGACCTTAAGGAGGGAGAGGGAGGTACAGAGGCGAAGGATTTTATGAGGATAATTCCAGAACTTAAGGACAAGGTAGTTGAAGGCACAGCTGGAAAGAGAAAAGGGTTTAGAATCCAGGATGTGAAGGGGCCTAAATGGGAGGAGCACAGAGATCTCTAAGGGTTTTGGGATAGAGGAGTCAAATAACTGCACAGAGGCTGGTATTCCATCACCGAGTCACCCTTTAGTTACGCATGGACTCTGACCAGCCAACTCAGAGCTAGTCTCTAGAGTGAGGAGACTCTCTGAGAATCCTGTTTAATATCTGTCAGCTAGGGCTCCCTGACTGGACCAGGTTTACGGCTCCAATTAGGGATCTCATACTCAACGATATCCATCTGGCCAATAAATATTGTAACTGTACCCACATCCACCACTCCCTGTGGACATCACTCCATACACAAACCACTTTCTGTGTGGAAATGTTGCCCCTCATGTTCTTTGTAAATCTTTCTCCTCTCACCTTAAAAAGGTCCCCCACAGTCTTGAAATCCCCCATCCTAGGGGGAAACAAAACACCTGCCATTCAACTTATCTATACTCCTTACACTTGGATAAGTGAATAGGAAAGGTTTGGAGGGATATGGGCTAGGAGCAGGCAGGTGGGACTAGTTTAGTTTAGGGTTATGGTCAGTATGGACTGGTTGGACCGAACATTCTGCTTCCATGCTATATGATTCTATAACTCTATGTTCTGGTCAAATCTTTGGTGTAGGACTTGAAGCCACACCAATCAGCTCAGAGCAAAAGCACTACCCACTGTTCTATGGCTGATACTGGAACCAAGCAGCTGGCTAATGATGAGGAGAGCAAGGATCAAGTATGCTTCTGTTTCAGTCAGAGGCACATCAATCTAGATGTAGGTGCCTCATAGTGTCACTAACTGAGGGAGTCCTACAAGTGGCAAGTCAATGGTCTGATTGCAACATAACGTGCTGTGACTTTAAAACTTGCCAGGTAGATGATAAAAACCTTCTGGACCTAGTTTCCGTGTTGAATTTGAAGTGATAATATGACGGCAGTTTATCTATATCAGCCCATGTTATACATAAGTTGAAGACATACTCCCTTATCTGCTTTCACTCAAGGTTGCAAAGCTTAAATTTTTAGCTATTCTTGTAGCTCACATTGTTTACACCTGGGATTTTTTGAGGAGTGTTAAATCATTCCAAATGTGGTATTTCTTTTCCTTTCCGGGACAAAGCTATGCTGAGCTTTTTGCAAGGCGCTCATGAGAACAGTTAACGCCAGTGGCAGGCAATGGTGAGGGGTCAGAGACCTTATTCGGTACATAACTCTATCCTACATTAAGGCAAGGCAACAATGCCAGGAGAGATTTAGAAATCCTAACCCTACCGAGATACTCAACATAATTAATATTAATGTGAAACTGAGAACGCAGTTTGAACTAAAGTTGAGGTTTCAAATGTATCTCTCCCTAAATTAAATCCTAATTGTAGAAAACATCACCACTGAGAGTAAGCCCACTCAGCAATCTCTACAAATTGTTGATTGATGATTGACCACTGCTCAGAGTCAGCTCTGATTTTGGAAGATGTATTTAGATGCATTTGTCTTCCTTTTTCTGTTGTGGTCATGTATCCTGTTAGATGTAGAAGTAGATTTATTTCCCACCAGTGTTTGTTTCTGTCTTGCAATCATCAGGACAGACACAAGAATTCCAAACGTTAAAGTGAGCAGAAATCGCCTTGTATCTGCACTCTTGTCTCTTGCAGTATAAATTGCTGCTCCCATTCAAAATGGCATTCTTATGTGAATGCAAGATGAGAACTTCACTGGGTATTTTTTGAATCAAATATTTTTCATTTGCATTAGTGCATGTTTTACCTAGATTCTTCTAAGCAGCTGAAGCTACTTTAAAAGTATATTCAGCTCAAGTTTTGACCATCTCTCCCGTTTTCTGTTGTTTTGCTGTTTTAGCTCAGAGAGCCTTGACCTGCTTCTCACACTCCGTAGGTGTTGCTACTGAGTTGGTTGCTAGGCCAGATGTCTCTGCCTAACCCCAAGGTGCAGAAGAAAGGTGTCTGTTTTGTAAATGCTGGCACTCTTTCACAAAGACATGCCAAAGTGGCTTCTAGAAAGGGGCCATAGTGTGATAGTCTTTGGGCATGGACTCATTGGGCCAAATGGCCTCTTTTGATGCTGTGTTTGCAGAAATTCAGAGATAGAAAAAGAATATCCAATCCTCAAGCCGAACTCTCCCTGTGAATTGCATTCCACCATTAAATCCCATCTCTTAGTATGCCAACTTCCCCATCACATCACGCAGTGAATAACCTGATTGTTGTTGCTTCTTTGACATTTCCTGGACAGTATGAAATACATTTCTCACGTTCTGAGTAAAAAAGCTTTCACTGATACCAGTTTTAAATGCATTGTTTGCTACTTTCCATTTAAGTCCTCTGGGCCTAGTTTCCATGCTGAATTTGAAGTGATAATACGACGACAGTTTATCTGTATCATTTCATGTTGTACAAAAGTTGATGACATGCTCCTTTAACTGCTTTCACTCAAGGTTGCAAAGCTTAAACTTTTAGCTATTCATGTGTTTTACACTTGGGATTTTTTTGAGGAGCATTAAATCATTGCAAATGTGATATTTCTTTTCCTCTCCAGGATGAAGTTACGTTGAGCTATTTGCAAGGTTCTCATGAGAACACAACTGTGTCCAACTGTTAGCTCCTCTTCCTTTGGTTAAATAATCCACCGTCATTCATTAATTCACACATGAACATTGACCATTTATACGATGCACACACAAAACATAGAAAATAATGTCTCTTCCTCTACCCTAACAAATCCTTTAACTACCTTTTTGCCTCTGTTCTGTCTCTCCTGAGTCCTCTACACTCAAGAGGAACATAATTTTCATCATGCACAGGGCTGGCCCTACCTCTGGGCTAGAAGGTCTGTGTTTAAGTCACACCAGAGATGGGTCATAACATGGTTGAATGGATTGTTTAAAATATATGCCACCTTCACTCTGAAACTGGAGTTACGTCTAGTCACTGGAAAAGAAGTTGGGAAAAAATATTTGAAGGGATCACTGGGAGGGAAGGGGAAATTAAGGGAAGTATGAATTATTTTTCCTTTTCATAAGTTCTCCCTTCAATGAATTGGTTTTCCATTGACTTCTCTGGCTACAGCCATCCTCTAACTCTGTAGGTACTGCTCATGTACATGTGCCCTCAGTGCGTGTAGGATGTTCCCATTGGATGGACATCACATGACCAGCTGTCCTCACAGCACAGCAGTGAGCAGCTCCAGGAATCCTGAGTGACCAGTGGGCTTTCGATCAGACATTTGGTTAAAACTGATTGAATGCAAATAATTCATTTGTAGCTTCAGATCTTGGGGCTGTCCTTCAGGGATCATGCCGTGCTGACAGATTTCAGACAGTTGCCTCAAGATCTACACTGATTGAAGCAACGATTTGAGCTGTTCTGGTTCATTTGTCATTATGATCATTCTAGTGCCCTGCATTTCTCATTCATGATGGTGCTGGGGGAAACAAGGTCAGAAGTAACATGACACTGGGTTATAGTCCAACAAGCTTTCTCCAAAAGCTTGCGATTTCAAATAAACCTGTTGGACTATAACCTGGTGTTGTCTGACTTCTGACCTTTTTTTATTCATTTACTGGCATCACTGGCTAGGCCAGCATTGATTGTCTATCCCCAGTTGCCCAGAGTGTAGTTACGAGTCATTGCTGTGGGTCTGGAGTCACATGGAGGCCAGACCAGATGAGGACGGCAGTTTCCTTCCCTAAAGGGCATTGGTGAACCAGATGGGTTTTTCCTAAAAATCAACAATGGATCATATTAGAATCTTAATTCCAAATTTTCTTTACTAGTATTGAATTCAAATTACACCATCTGCTGTGGTAGAGATTTGAACTGAGTCCCCTGAACATTACCAGGGTCTCTGGATTAACAGTCCAGCGATAACACCACTAGGCTATCACCTTCCCTCTGTAACACAGGGATAAGTAAACCACAGGAATGAAGAAGATATGGCTGAGAAGAGAGCATGTGCTTTGTCAGGCAAATGTTTGCATTTGCACATGTATGTTGGTGTGCGCATTTTTGTACATTTGGCTGGGGGGGAGCGTGTGTATGTTAGAGAGAAATGGTTTTCTCCAAAGTATAATAATAGATTTAATGATTCCCATTTAAATACTACAGAGTGCACATCATCCCTTAATTACAGATCAAAGCGAGTGTGGGAGACAGGAGTTGGCACTTGCTTTGAAAGCAGATGTTTCATGGCCTGATATTCTGCACCCTAGTGGCATCTGTGTTCTTTCCAAGCCCATTACATCACCCCTATTGCATTAGATTAACCTGCTCATGAACTTAACCCTACGAAGCTTCTGAGAAATGTGTGTGAGTTCCATCAGCCTCGCTGTTAGCGGAGGGGCCTTGCAAGCTTGTCAACTTAAAAATCAAGTGTCATTGTGAAATTTATCCCTGCTTGTAATTGTACCCAACAGGCCTGGGATAATCATGAGAAGGACAGGTGCAGTAGATGCACGGGAACACCATAATCTACAAGTCCCCTTCCAAACCACACAACATCCTAACTTGAAACTGGACTTGAAACTAGGCCACAGTCTAAGATTACAGGGAGTAGGCCATTGAGGACTAAGAGAAGGAGAACTTTTTTTACCTGGAGGGTAGTGATCTAGTGAGTTTATGTAGTGAGACTGCCACAGAAAGTGGTTGATGCCAAAACATTGAATGTTTTCAGGAAGGAGGCAGACATAGTTCTCAAGGCTAGAGGGATCAAAGGGTGTGAGGCAAAAGCTGGAAGACAGGACTGAGTTGGATGATCATATTGAATGCTGGAGCAGGTTTAACAGGCCCTTATAACACTGTTTCTTCAGTGCAGCTAGAATCCACCCCCCCCCCACCCCAACAGTACTGTGGATATCCCTATCCTGGAAGTGGCAGTGACTCAAAAGTCAGCCCACTTCCGGTTCTCATGAACGCTTAGAGATGAGCAACAACTCTAATCTTGCCAGTCCATAAGAGGTTAAAAATCTACCTGTCCCAAAATGCGAACTGGTCAAATGGGAAATGGTTGACCTGGCAGAGATCCCTATCATGATGTGGAGGTGCTGGTGTTGGACTGGGGTGGACAAAGCCTGAAGTCACATGACACCAGGTTTTAGTCCAACAGGTTTATTTGAAATCTTAAGCTTTCGGAACGCTACCCCTTCGTCAGTTACAGTCCACTTCATCTGATGAAGGAGCAACGCTCCGAAAGCTTGTGATTTCAAATGACCCTATTGGATTATAACCTGGTGTCGTGTGACTTCTGGCTTTGTCCACCCCAGTCCAACACCAGCACCTTCACATCATGATAGGGATCTCTGCCATGTGAAGACTTTGTGATCTTGGAATGTCTTTTGATTAGATGGAGGTGGATAGGGAATTTGAAAGGCTTAAGTGGCTATGATCCATTCCAGGCTTTGTGCATTTTCATTACTTCAGTAAAACATCAAACATGTCTTGCAATGTAATATGCGACTTACACATACATATTAGGTTGCTCTAACTAACGAGCCATGTAATCTCCCAGGGATAGCTAAAAACAGGATAATATAATATTGGGGGGAAAGAACTTGCAATTTTCTGTCCCGCAAGCAATGCATTAGAATCCAGCATAATGCAGCAGCTAGAAGACATGTCTTCAAAGACTATAATTAAATCAGAAAATGCTTGAAAAACTCAGCAGGTCTGGTAGCATCTGTGGAGAGAGATACAGAGTTAATGTTTCCGGTCTGTGACCTTTCAACAAAACAGATGCTGAAGTCCTCTGATGAGAGCTCATCAAACTCAAAGACTGTTTCTCTCTCAAGCCATGCCACACCTGCATTACAGGATAATTCCAGCATTTCCTGTTCTTATTTCGGACTCTCAGCATCCATAGCAATTTCCTTTTGCCATGCAATGCCTTTGATATGTCGAAATAGCTCTCTGCTGATTTTTTTGTCATTATCCGCACGGCCATAGTGGAATCTTGCTGTGCACAAATTGGCTGCAGCAGCATTTCTTACAACTGTGCCTGGCATTTCAAAAGCGCTCCAACGGCCGTGGCCCGCTCCTGAGGTGTCATGCAAGGCGCTATGTAAATGCAAGTCTTTTGGCACACCTGAGAAGTTAGAGTCGAGTCAGATGTTAAACAGAGTGAGGCTGCCACCCAGAAATATTTGCGGTTCTCTTGCCCACTCGCCTGCCAACACAGAGCCTGCCAGCTGTTAGGGATGACAGTCACTACTCACCAGGGCATCATCCTCTGTGACTTTCACTGATGTGAAGAAACAAGCATTGCCAAAGGCTGTAACTCATCACTGTGTGGATTTCACGATGTCACCTTCCCATGCTGAGCCTCGCTGACAGACAGCCTGACTCTGCAGCTTGGTCAGCAGCTCCTGATGATTTTAGCCCAGTGTTGGTCAGAGCTCACTCCTTTCCTCTTTCCCTGTGACAGGAAAATGGGATCAACGCAAAACTGGGGCCCAGTAAAAATAGATGACACCAAATAAGGTCACGTGTTCAAACTGAGGGGGGAGGGAAATAAACAGGTGGCATGGTGGCTCAGTGGTTAGCTCTGCTGCCTCACAGCATCAGGGACCTGTGTTCAATTCCACCCTTGGGCATCTGCCTGTGTGGAATTTGCACATTCTTCCTGTGTCTGCATGGGTTTCCTCTGGTTTTCCCCACACAGTCCAAAGATGTGCAGGTTCGGGTGAATTGGCCATGTTAAATTACCCCGTAGTATCCAGCATGTACAGATGGGTCAGCCATGAGGAATGCAGGGTTACAGGGATGGGGTGAGTCTGGGTGGGACACTCTTCAGAGGATAGGTATAGACTTTATGGGCCAAATGGCCTGTTTCCACACTGTAGGTGTCCTGTGATAATAGGCAGAGCAGCAGTGGTGGAAGGGGATTGAGAATAATTGGAAGACATATGGATGCCAGGAATGTTAGATTATATTGTTTTGGGTAGATGAGAATGTGGGTCTCAGAACACAGACAGAATAGCTGTGATCTTATTGAATGGTGAAACAGGCTTGAGGGAACTGAATGGTCTATTACTGCTCTTAATTTGTGCTCCTCAACTAGGATGTGAATTAAGGCTTGATGAGATTCCAGTTCATAGAAACAATGAGTTCAAGATTCAGTCAGGTGCCTCAGAGCATCTTTTGAGGGTTTACTGAATTATCCACACTGACGATCACAATCTCTCCTGATTATTATTGAGGGGACACACACACACACACCCCATTATAGACTGTAAACCAATGTGATGCGTTTGCCATCACTGTTCTATCCGGAAGATAAATAAATCTGTTTGTCCCTCTTATACTCGAGAGGTTCTCTTGACAAGAGCTCCATATTGACATATCATCGGGATCAATCTGTGTTTCTGCTTGCTCTGTTACTCTGCCTTTTCTTGCCCTGTACTGCTCCTCCAGATTTCCTTTTTTGGAAGTTTTACTTTTAAGCACCTTCCTCAGACCCTTCTATCTAAACACATGTTCGCTGCCCCTTCTCTAACACTTGAAAATAGAGGCAAATGAGCTGCATTGGTTAGCTGTGTTGCAAGAAAATATTTCATTAGCTGTGAAGAAGAGTGCTCCTTAGCCTTTGAACCAACTCAAGAGCATGATAGGGCTATGTAATTGCAAATTCTTTCCTTCCCCCTGCTTCTCAGTTCATTTCATCATATCACCGTGAAGTGCCTTGGGAAGTCTTGCTATTTCCAGGGCACACAATAAATACAAGTTGTTATTATTGTGTACTACAACACAACTTGCATTTGTATATCATCATTAACCTCCCAACACAAACTCTCCAGCCCAGCCTACATCCCTGTCAATCTCCTCTGCAGCCTCTCCAACACCTTCATATTCCTCCTATAATGTGGATTCCAGAACTGTTCACAATACTGCAGCTCTGGTCTAATCAACATCTTACACAGTTCCAACACAACCTTCCCACTCTTAACCTCTATGCTTCAACTAATAAAGGTGAGCATCCATATGCCTTCTAAAACCTAAACTTTATCTGTCTGTCCCACTATGTTGAGGGATTGGTGGACATGTGCTCCAGTCTGAAAAGTGATTAATTACTAAATTAGATTGCTGTTTTACAGCCAATTTCAAATTCACCTCAGCAAATCTTATTGTAGGAATGAACTGCATATTTTACATAAGGAACAAAAAAATTCAATTGCAGGCAACTTTTATTTAAAACTAAAAGCACACGTTGTTGGAGAAACTCAGCAGATCCGGCAGCCTCCTGGCATCAAATTCCATCAGAAATTCATTCCACTCTCTTTGCAGTCTTCTCTGACTTCATTTTGACCCCTACTCTTCAAACTGTGTTTAGCTGTTTCTTACTATTTGCACTAACAATCTTTCATCCTATTTTCAGTTACCATATGCAAGCTTGTTTGAAAAGTTTTGTCACCTTATTTAAATAACCTAAGCTGTTAGAAACTAGTATAGAGTATGGAATGCGAGTCTGGGTGGGAGACTCTCCAGAGAGTCAGTGTGGACGTTTTGGGCCGAATGGCCTGTTTCCACACTAGGGATTCGATGGTTCCTTATAACTCTGTGATTAATGTGGAAGAATGCCAAGGTTTTTGACAGGAGAGTTAACATACAAATTCTGGCACTGAGCCGCACTAGGAGATATTGTGACAGGAGAATGGACAAGTGTTGGCTTCAAGGAGATTGAGAGGCTTAGGGAGGGAATTCCAGAGGCTAAGGCTGAGGAAAGCAAACGCGTTCCTGGCAATTGTGAAGCGATAGAGATCAGGAATGTGAAGTGGCCGGATTTGGAAGAGCATAGAATTATCGCAGGAATAGGCTCACTCTGTTGACCATGATGCCAATCTGAACTGGTGCCTGCACCTGGTCGGAATCCTTCCATTCCCTGCCTGTTCATGACTTTGCCTGAATGCTGCTTAAACATTG